>NC_090648.1:307397161-307697161 GCF_040937935.1 Hyperolius riggenbachi
TGAACAGAACAGGTATGCAGTGGTGGGTTCACAGAACAGGTATGCAGTGGCAGGATCAATGAACAGGTATGCAGTGGCAGGATCACTGAACAGGTATGCAGTGGCAGGATCAATGAACAGGTATGCAGTGGCAGGATCAATGAACAGGTATGCAGTGGCAGGATCAATGAACAGGTATGCAGTGGCAGGATCAATGAACAGGTATGCAGTGGCAGGATCAATGAACAGGTATGCAGTGGCAGGATCAATGAACAGGTATGCAGTGGCAGGATCACTGAACAGGTATGCAGTGGCAGGATCAATGAACAGGTATGCAGTGGCAGGATCAATGAACAGGTATGCAGTGGCAGGATCAATGAACAGGTATGCAGTGGCAGGATCAATGAACAGGTATGCAGCCAGGGACAAGCTAAGGCTAACTAATCTTTCCCTATGAGAGACTGCAGTAGCTCGCCCTACTCTAACTAATGCAGGCACACGAGTGGCCACGGCCGCCGCTGCCTGCCTATATAAGGGGGGGTGGGGCTCCAGGGGCTAGTGTAGCCTAATTGGCTACACTGGGCCTGCTGACTGTGATGTAGAGGGTCAAAGTTGACCCTCAGTGCATTATGGGGCGAACCGCAATGGGGCGAACTTTTCCGCAATAAAGTTCGCGTGCGGTACCCGCACGCGAACCACCTAGGTTCGCGCGAACCAGGTTCGCCGGCGAACCGTTCGGCCCAACTCTACTGGCAACCATGAAATATACTTAGATGGGGTAGGTCAAGGAAAATGTATCTCAGTTCTCAGTTAATATCTGCATGCTTTCAGCAGGTGCACAGCTAAGAATTTGTAGGTCTGGTAGTATATCAAATGTTGCTCCCGTACCTGTCTGTCTGCTCCTCCAGCCCAGAGCCATAGGATTTAACTCAAGATGCTCATACTTGTAGGTGGCATTGTAGGATCTACTATTCCCATTTGCTGTCGTTCACCTCCCCCTGTCCTATGTTTACTACTATGTTAATTACACATGGTAAGTCATGGAATGATCACAAAATAACTCCCCCCCCCCCATCTTCATGTATAGTTCTACAGACTCACAATCTGAGATACAAATTACCAATCCATAGCTGGGTTATGATGGCAACCACTTTGATCAATTCAAAAAATAAATGTATACATACATCCTATGCTCTAAGTACCCCCATTGCCACCATGTTTTGATATAATGCTATAGCAAACTACCAACTGGATGCAATAGCACTCTGCTGTTCTAAACTTAAACCTGGAAGGAGTATGAATCAAAATTCATATGTACATGATGTGCCCTATACAATCTGACTACGATATATAAATGCTTCTTTACAATTTTTTTTAATGTAGTACTACCCCTCCCTTCCAAGTCCCATTAACAACTTTTTATCCATGCAGTCTGATTGATACCCAATGTATTTGTATCCTGCAAGTATGGGGCTCTGCCTCCTGAGCAGTACCAGCCCCATGGTCTATAATTGTAAAACGTACATCAAAGAAGGGCACCTGGAAAAAAAGGGCGCAAAGGTGTAGCCAAAATTTCATGATATTGTCAATAACCATATTTTATTGTTTCTTCTTGTAATAAAAACTTTGAAAGTATCGTTTATAACACTGAAAACGATAATATATGTATAATAGTTATAATTGTACAATATTGTGTATAACCTTCTTTTACCACTTCTTCATGTAATAAAATCTGAAAATATCATTTATAACAATGAAAAAAAATATAAGTACATTTGTAATAACTTTACTAAAACAATAGTAAATATTACTAAACATAATATTACTATAACATTTTTACTACAACTAAACCTAACCCTACTCTCACACAGAACCCTCACTCTACCTATCCCTATTCTTTAGACCCCCCTGATGGTGCCTAACCCTGAGATTCCTCCAGGTGGTACCTAACCCTTAGACCCCCCCAGGTGGTGCCTAACCTTAAGACCCCCCATGGTGGTGCCTAACCCTAAGACCCGCCTAGTGTTGCCTAACCTTAAGATCCCCCTGGTAGTGCCTAAACCTTAAAACTCCCCTAGTAGTGCCTAACCCTAAATCTCCCTTATCATTTATTAAATTATTTTTTAAATCGATATATTTCTAATTATTTGCGCAGTGTTTGTGTTTTCCAGAGAATATCATTTTAGTTATGAAACTTAACATAGATAGAAATGATAACTATGATAAGTATGTTTGTAAACATTGTATGGTAAGTATCTACCTGCGGACCGAGCGAGTATGAATCTACGGCGGGCAGGGGGTGCTGCGGTTCTGACCGGACGTAAACTCTACGTCCCATTGACCGCGCGCCCCCGCCCGTCCCCGGCGCTCTGTCCGCTCTGCCCCCGTTGCAATGTGATGCCCTGCCGTCTCTATGACGGCAGAGCACTGTGAGCCGGGCAGGGGTCGTTTTCATTGGCTCCTGGCCAGGGGCGTAACTAGAAATCACTGGGCCCCCCTGCGAATATTTGGATGGGGCCCCCCCCATAGGTGCCAAATAATCGTAATGGGGCAGCGTTTCACTGTAAATTAATTGTAAAGTGGGCAGCATTTTACCAGACAATCGTAATGTGGGCCAGAAAATCGTAATGTGGGCAGAGTTCACCAGAAAATCGTAATGTGGGCCTTTAGAAAATCATAATGTGGGCAGAGTTCACCAGAAAATCGTAATGTGGGCACCAGTCACCAGAAAATAGTAACGTGAGCAGCAGTCACCAGAAAATTGTAACGTGGGCAGCATTTACCAGACAATCGTAATGTGGGCAGCGTTCACCAGAATATCGTAATGTGGGACAGAAAATCGTAATGTGGGCAGAGTTCACCAGAAAATTGTAACATGGACAGCATTCACCAGACAATCGTAACTTGGGCAGTGTTCACCAGAAAATCGTAATGTGGGCCAGAAAATCGTAATGTGGGCAGCGTTCACCAGAAAATCGTAACGTGGACAGCATTCACCAGACAATCGTAACGTGGGCAGTGTTCACCAGAAAATCGTAATGTGGGCCAGAAAATCGCAATGTGGGCAGCAGTCACCAGAAAATCGCCATCTGGGCAGCAGTCACCAGAAAATTGCAATGTGGGCATCAGTCACCAGAAAATCCTAATGTGGGCAGCAGTCACCAGAATATCGTAATGTGGGCAGCAGTCACCAGAAAATCCTAATGTGGGCAGCAGTCAGTCACCAGAATGTCGTAATGTGGGCAGCAGACACCAGAAAATCCTAATGTGGGCAGCAGTCACCAGAAAATCGCAATGTGGGCAGCAGTCACCAGAAAATCGCAATGTGGGCAGCAGTCACCAGAAAATCGCAATGTGGGCAGCAGTCACCAGAAAATCCTAATGTGGGCAGCATACACCAGAAAATCGTAATGTGGGCAGCAGACACCAGAAAATCGCAATGTGGGCAGCAGACACCTGAAAATCGCAATGTGGGCAGCAGACACCTGAAAATCGTAATGTGGGCAGCAGACACCTGAAAATCGTAATGAGGGCAGCAGACACCTGAAAATCGTAATGAGGGCAGCAGACACCTGAAAATCGTAATGTGGGCAGCAGACACCTGAAAATCGTAATGTGGGCAGCAGACACCAGAAAATCATAATGAGGGCAGCAGACACCAGAAAATCGTAATGAGGGCAGCAGACACCAGAAAATCGTAATGTGGGCAGCAGACACCTGAAAATCACAATGTGGGCAGCAGACACCTGAAAATCGTAATGAGGGCAGCAGACACCTGAAAATCGTAATGAGGGCAGCAGACACCTGAAAATCGTAATGTGGGCAGCAGACACCTGAAAATCGTAATGTGGGCAGCAGACACCAGAAAATCGTAATGAGGGCAGCAGACACCAGAAAATCGTAATGAGGGCAGCAGACACCAGAAAATCGTAATGAGGGCAGCAGACACCTGAAAATCGTAATGAGGGCAGCAGACACCTGAAAATCGTAATGTGGGCAGCAGACACCAGAAAATCGTAATGAGGGCAGCAGACACCAGAAAATCGTAATGAGGGCAGCAGACACCAGAAAATCGTAATGAGGGCAGCAGACACCAGAAAATCGCAATGTGGGCAGCAGACACCTGAAAATCGCAATGTGGGCAGCAGACACCAGAAAATCGTAATGAGGGCAGCAGACACCTGAAAATCACAATGTGGGCAGCAGACACCTGAAAATCGTAATGAGGGCAGCAGACACCTGAAAATCGTAATGAGGGCAGCAGACACCTGAAAATCGTAATGTGGGCAGCAGACACCTGAAAATCGTAATGTGGGCAGCAGACACCTGAAAATCGTAATGAGGGCAGCAGACACCTGAAAATCGTAATGTGGGCAGCAGACACCTGAAAATCGTAATGAGGGCAGCAGACACCTGAAAATCGTAATGAGGGCAGCAGTAATGTGGGGCTGTGGTGGGCAGCGAGCGGCGGGCAGATACATACCTGCTTCCGTGCGTTCCATTGGAGACTTCTCCCTCTAGCGGCTGACGTCACTTCCGGAAGTGACGTCAGCCGCTAGAGGGAGAAGTCTCCGATGGAACGCACGGAAGCAGGTATGTATCTGCCCGCCGCTCGCTGCCCACCACAGCCCCACAGACACTTACGAGCTGGAGGGGAGCACAGAGGGGAGAGCCCCGAGGTGAGGGAGAGGGGGGAACTACCCCTCTCCCCGCCGACTGTGGGCAAGGCTTTCCCCTCATGCTGCCACCCCTCCAGCACCCACAAAACGGCCCCAAGCGGGCCCCAGGGGGGGGCCGGGCCCCCCCGCGGGCGCAGGGGCTGCAGGGCCTATTCCTACGCCCCTGCTCCTGGCCCTGTCATTCATGTAAGCTGTTCCCATTGGCTTACATGACGTGACAGGGTCAGGAGCCAATGAAAGCGGCTCCTGACCAGCGCACAGCGCTCTGCCGTCATAGCGACGGCAGAGAGAGCAGCCTGCGGCGGGGACAGAGCGGCGTGTCCGGCGGGAGCAACGAATTATTGCGGTGATTCGTCGGGAAGCGGCGGTTTGCTGGACCAGCACTCTCTGGTCCTTAAGGGGGCAGAGGGTGCTGGTCCAGAAAGGGGGTATGTTTGTAAACATTATTATTCACCAGGTGCCCATTGTAAACTTTATTATTCACAGGGCACCCATTGTAAATGTTATTATTCACTGGGTGCCCACATTTCCAGTTCAGTTACTAAATTTGCACACAACCATCACAAGCCACATGTTGTGCGACTTGCGATTTTACCGACGATTATCCCAACGACCGAAGGTTTTTCAAGTGCTGAGCGGTCCACAATATTGCAACGTGGGTACAGGTGCATGGCCACACGAACATCGCTTAGCATCATTCGGCAATAACGACTGTCACGGCGGATTGGATCTTTAAGATCCATGATGACTCCCATGCAAAGTACCGCATACTTTTGCTTCAGTATGCCAGCATTTCCTAAATGAGACCCTGATCAGTAATGCAATTTATGAGCTGTATATTACTGACTCTTATCTCTGTGTCAAAATACAAGCTTGTCGCTACCATTGTTTACACTCACAAACATGAGTCATCATCAGCACTCACTCTCAATTTCCATGTCTGAAGACATACAAAGTTTCAATTTACAAACTGTAGGAACAGTTTTAACAGATGTAAACAGGGATGAGCAATAAACACTTGCTTTAGTATTGTGAGCACAGTGTAGCAGGTTACACGGTACAATTTGGAGATGATATGTCTGAAACGTGAACAGGGAATAAAATGATGCATGGATATTATATTATTGATTAGAGCCGCAATTAAGTAGGAATCCACTTTGATACTTTTTACATTAAAGGCTTCAATTTGCCCTTATTAATAAATTACATCAGTCGGCCTGATTTTCTTGAAACTGCTGCATGTCAGAAGTGACATCAGACTGGCTTTTTAAATAATAAACTAAGAGCGAATGCTTAAATTTAAAATACATGTCATGTTTATAGGCAATACATATTTTAATGTTATTTTATTCAGCTAATAAAACAATTGCTTTGTTAATTAGGTGTTAGAACAGAAATGTTAAAGTAATTTTTCATTTATGTAAAGAAATAAAAATAATTGTCACAAATTAATTGTAAAATATACTGCTCAAAATGAGACAAAACATAACACAGTCTAATGAAAAGCAGTTAATTGCCACAAGCAAAACAAATATCCCTTTTGTGCAGTAAGCTCTCAGAAATCAAGGGAGCAACAGATAAAGAGATTGATTTGAGGAAAGGAAAGCAGATTACATACGGGAAAGGTGGTTTGTTGGTGATGTGGCCAGTGTGTGTATGGAAAATGTACTTAGCCACTTGCTGATTTCCTCCATTTATATTTTACTTAGGCCACATTCACACTTTATGCAGTCCGTTGTGGTGTAACCATACAGTGAAGCATACTTTACAATGAAAGTATGCCTCACTTCTTATTGAGACACGGATGACACACCAAAGCTCTTGCATCATCAACATGCCGTGCAACACCGCAATAGATGTGTTAGTCCCATAGGGCTATCACTGTTTCTGTGACGGGATGTGGCATTTTGTGTGATGCGACAGAATGTAACGCAGTACATGTGAAAGAGCCCTAAAGAGGAACTATCAAATAAACTGTCAATCTGTACACCCTACATACCTATAGAGCTTTTAGCCAACAACAATAGAAAGCTTTTCAGAAGTCTCTGATCGCAGGTTGTGTGAAAGGAATGCCTTGTTTATCAGCTTTTTTTTTAACAAAGTTGGCATTGGGGCCAGAGCTTTACCATGTGGATAGGTTCCACTTCTCTGTCACTATTCACAGAGGAGTGATTTACTGTTTGTTTCTGCTACCCCCCCCCCCCCCCCACACACACACACACACAAACACACAGTGCTTTCTCACAGATCATATGAAATCAGCTGAGAGGTTATTCTACTACAGTACTACAGAGAAAGTATCTGAAGAGAAGGACCTGTACTTTATTGCTGTACTTGCATGCTTACACCCACCATTCAGAATGAGCTCTTCCTATCTGTAATCTCTGTTTACTTTACACTGCGTGAGGCAGAGAGACACAGGAACAGCTGGTGAGTTATGCACACACTATTTGATGCTATATTTCTGCTTTCTATCATTCTGAAGACATTCCAGTCACAGGATTTCAGACAGTGAGGACTGTTTCTGTATGCTGGATGTGCTGGGCACAGTCCTCCATAGTAATACCCACAGTGAAAACTGTTCTCTGTAAATGTCATATTTTCTTCACAAAAAAAATGAACAGATAAAAAAAAAGCCTTTGTATTGCTACTGTAACCCGATTTGAATCTTGTTCCGCCCCGACTGAAAGAAATCCACCAGACACTGACGTAAATGCGAATATCAAGAATTTATTTGTGATCTAAACCAATGGTTAACTGGTAACTATTCAACCAATAATATCTGTCAACATATATATATTCTTTCACATTACATGTCAGTCAAATCTTGTCTTCACAGCTGGTGCACCGGTAAAAGCTGCGGAATGAAGTTCAAGTTACTCAAATTTTACAAACAAGTGAGCTACAATAGTTCTATCTTCCTTTTACATTCAGCAACCACTACTCAATGCTACATTTGTTTATCACAGTACCATATGCTGGTGGGTATGAGCTTGGGCAGAAACAGGTCTACTGAGCAACTCCAATTCTAAGCAGTCTGTGTCCCTTGTCACCAAGTCCAAGCTATATTGCTCAGCAAAACCCCCTGTATTAGAGTTTCTCTTTTTATGGTACTGAAATAACTTCCACTTTTTGGGGCTTAGAGGATTTCTCAGACTCTCCCTTTTTCTCTTTCTTGTGATTCTCTTTATCTTAAACGTTCTCTCTCCTTTTCTTCTCCACAGGCCTTGCACTTTTGCAGGACATCTATTACTTTACATTCACTTTCACTGTTGGGCTGTTTGTAACATCAACTGATGGACTCACAGTCGGACAGGCAAGTATCTCAGAATCTCCATAACAACAGGCGGCTGAGCTTACACATCCACTGAGGGGTTTCATGGAGGCTATACACTTTCTGGCAACATAATTCAAGATAACTGGGATTTGAACTGGGCTTAATCTCGCAGACATAAACAGTGCTGTATTGCAGAAATAAACTTGTTCAGCATAAATCAGTGTTTCTCTAAGTTCATCACAGACAGGCAGATCTTAATTCACCACCTTAATCAGAGGAAATAATTCAGTATACTGCGGGTAAAGAGACACTGAAGCGAAAAAAAAATTATGATATTATAATTTGTATGTGTAATACAGCTAATAAATAAAACATTAAGATCAGATACATCAGTCTAATTGTTTCCAGTACAGGAAGATTTAAGAAACTCCAGTTGTTATCTCTATACAAAAAAAACCATTAAGCTCTACGACTTTCAAAGTCGTGGAGAGGGCTGTTTTCTGACTTTTATTATCTCAACTGTTAGTTAATTTTTTACTTTTCCTCTGCCAGAGGAGAGGTCATTAGTTCACAGACTGCTCTGAAAGAATAATTTTGAATGCTGAGTGTTGTGTAATCTGCACATATTAGAGAATGATGCAATGTTAGAAAAAACACTATATACCTGAAAATAAAAATATGAGAATATTTTCTTTGCTGCTAATCTTCTAGTAATTATTCATAGTACACAATCAATTCATTATATCATATATTTTTTTTCGCTTCAGTGTCTCTTTAACTGTCACTCTCTTCAGGCAATTAACACTGAATCCTTACTCTTTTCGTCTTTGTTTGAGTACTACTCTGAATCTAGACTGTGGCACATTGAAGTACAGTGGGTTGCAAAAGTATTCGGCCCCTTTGAAGTTTTCCACATTTTGTCATATTACTGCCACAAACATGAATCAATTTTATTGGAATTCCACATAAAAGACCAACACAAAGTGGTGTACATGTGAGAAGTGGATCGCAAATCATACATCATTCCAATTTTTTTTTACAGATAAATAACTGCAAAGTTGGGTGTGCGTAATTATTCGGCCCCCTGAGTCAATACTTTGTAGAACCACCTTTTGCTGCAATTACAGCTGCCAGTCTTTTAGGGTATGTCTCTACCAGCTTTGCACATCTAGAGACTGAAATCCTTGCCCATTCTTCTTTGCAAAACAGCTCCAGCTCAGTCAGATTAGATGGACAGCGTCTGTCATCTTATTTGAAGGACACCACCCATGTCCTGCAAATGGTACAACAGTTGGAGTGGAGGAAGGGTGACTGCCTTGCCACCATTGATGTGGTGAACCTGTACAACAGGATACCGCAGAAAATGGGGGTTGAGGCAGTCCTCGAACACTTACATGACTGTGGTTGGAAAACTGACGCAGAAAGTCGGTTTCTGGGTGATTGCTTTTCGTTTGTCTTAGATCACAATGCCTTCAGATTTGAGGGGAGGTGGTATAAACAGATAGCTGGTACAGCAATGGGAACAGCGGTAGCTCCAACTTTCGCTAATCTGTTTCTGGCGAAATGGGAAGCAGAGTATATCTATGGGGAAAGAAATCCCTATAGATATGATCTGAGGACATGGTCGAGGTATGTGGACGATGTGCTTGTCATTTGGGCGTCCACCAGGGACAGGTTCGACCGTTTTATGCAGTACCTGAATGATAATGTGTTGAATATGCGGTTCACAGGTGAATGGGGAGGTGATCGGGTCGCTTTCCTTGATTTAACACTGGAGGTACAGGGGGATACCCTAATAACTAAGGGGTATAGGAAGAGCACAGCGACAAATTCGGTGCTACATAACGACAGTTATCACCCCCCCCATGTTAAATCAGCGATCCCTTATGGCCAATTTTTGAGGTTAAAAAGAAATAATACTAATGAACAGGATTTTGAATTACAGTCAGGTGAGATGTACCAGAGATTTTTAGAGCGAGGTTACGAGGCTGCCGTCCTTGATAGAGCTCTGGAGAGAGTAAGAGAGCAGGATAGGAACCAGTTGCTGGAGGGGGCGGAAGACCAGAAATCCCCAGAAGTGAGAGCAAAAGACAATGATAACTTCATCTTTGTGTTTGATTACACACCTATGTCAAGAAAAATTAAGGAAATTATTTCCAAAAATTGGTCCATCTTAGAACGTGACACAGGATTAGGAGATAAGGTGCTTAAGGCACCTACTATAGCTTACAGAAAGGGGTTTACCCTGGGTTCTGTGGTTACTCAAAGCGAGCAGATTCAACAGCATCAGGACAATTGGCTAAACAATCGAAGAATTATGGGTAGTTTCCCTTGTGGTTTTTGTCCCACTTGTAGCCATATGCTGAGAGCATCTAACGTGAGGTTAGGACATTTGGACGTCCAGATCAAACACTTTATTACATGTAGAACCGCATTTGTCGTTTATGTACTCTTCTGTCCCTGTCTTCGATATTATATCGGTGAAACCACGCGTCCTATGCGTGAAAGACTTGTGGAACACATCAGGTCTATAAGAAAAGGTGAAGGAGGAGTACCTAGGCTGGTCGAGCATTTTAGTGTAGCGCACGACAGCAACCCTTCACTGTTGAGAATGGTGGGTTTGGTGCATGTCCAGAATCCCAAAAGGGGAGGGGACCGTGAGAAAATATTGTTGCAGCGAGAAGCTCACCTAATCTCTAAAACCGAGGCCATGGGTCCGTTAGGTTTCAATGATAAAAATGACCTTGCTGTGTTCCTTGAAAGGTAGATAAAAAATGACATAGGTTTTTCTTGCTCCTAATGTAAATATTAGATATGCATTTATACATTTGCTGTAAGGGAATATTTGAGGGAGGGTCTTTGTATGGGAGGGGCTATCTAAGTGGGAGGGTAAAGCGAATGGTCGAGCTAATTCCAATATGGATCTCCTTGATATACTTCCTTCTTGGGCTGAATCTGTGGCGTTGCTTTTCTTGTTTCATTACACTTGGTGACCTTTTTTCACCTTTCGATAATGGTTTCTGTAATTGCTTATATGTATGAGCTACCGTGCCTTTTATCCTGAGTATTCTTCCAGGTTGTGTGCACAGGCCGCCAGGCCATTGCTCCCCCTGGTCAGTCAGTAACCCTGTACTAATTAGCAAAAAGTTTTTTGCTAGGGATTGGCAGCATGATGTATCCCACGCGGATGAATGGACGCATGGCATGCGACATTCAGCCGTGGGAGGCAGCCAACCCATATATGCCGCATGCGCATGCGTATTTTTGTACGCATGCGGCCGCGTCATGCGTACAGGACAATCTGATTGGCCGGTGGGATCATGTGAGCGCACCCGGAAGTCCTTTAAAAGGGAAGCGCTGTCTTGCTGGCGTGGAGCTCCTGTCCCACGCTGCCAAGATCTGAAGGGTCCTTGATGATGCATCTCTGATGTGAAACAATTGTTGACCAAGGGGTCTCTATGCTGGGTGCACCTGGATGGGGTGAAGTATTGCCTTTTTGCTGTCAAATCTGTTGGAATGTTGCCTGCAATGCATCATTAAACACAGAGGTGTGCATTTTACTGGTGCCCACGTTTTTCTTTGCCTGTGATGAACAAGATTGATGGGTAAAATGTAGCCTAGATGGCCAATCCTATGGAATCTAAGCATCACTTAACTACTTGAGGTCCCTGGGCTTACACCCCCTAGTGACCAGGCTATTTTTTTGCAAATTAGGCCACTGCATTGCAGTCTGTTGTAACACTCCACTAAATGACAGCTCAGGTCAAGTGATAACTCATCACACACTTTACACTTGCATTCCTCTCTGAATGAACATCTTGTCTTTAACTTTACAATTCTGTTGTTGTTTTCGGGATTGAAACTGTGACGAATTGCGGAGAAACCGCCGCGCGTTCTGGCAGTGAGGCGACGGAATCCGCGCACAGAGTGGCAGTTTCCCCGCAGCAACATGGTTCTGGGTTGTCTGGACCTAGTAGTGCACACAGATGGAGAGCTACGCGCGCCGCAAGACAGGCTCTTTATGCCAATAGGAGAAGGGTCAGCTGATCGAGGCGGTCAGCTGATCCCAGCTCAGCAGGTGATTGGTTGATGGGAGCTGGGCGGCGCTGTGGAGCGCTTTACTATATATATCTCTTGCTGTTCAGTTGCTGGTTGTCTGGTGTTGCGAATACCTATGTGTTAGCACTCAGACCTTAGTCAGATCCTTCAGTGTGGTGGAACCAGGAGGACCTGGGAATCCACACTTAGCCAGTTCACTGTATTACTATCTATGTTATTCTCTAGCATAGTTCCAGGGTGTAGAGACCACGGACCTCACACCCCAGACTAGGAATATTGTATATCATCTGTGTTATTCCTTAGACCAGTTCCAGGGTGTAGAGACCACGGACCTCACACCCCAGACTAGGAATATTGTATATCATCTGTGTTATTCCTTAGACCAGTCCCTGGGTGTGAGACCACGGACCTCACACTCAAGACTAGGCATTATTAGATATCTGGAAACACAGGACAAGACTACGGGATATCACCTATAAAATAACCTCGTCTCACCCTATATGAGAATAATCAATTTAGTACAAAGCATAAGGGAGCCTTAGGTATATACAAAATGGTAGCAAAATTTTATTCCTATTACTTGCGTACAAAACACCCCAAGAGACACCCAATAAAAAATCCCACCCCTAAAACCACCGTAACCAACTGAATGCTTGGTCTGTGACCTGTAGAAGATAATTGCAGTCCTGGAGTGCACTCCTATTTGAACCAGCGCTGTTATTTTTAAATCTTCAGGCCCATTCAGAGATCACAGCATATATGACAGCCAAGATAGTGTGGAGAGGGTATCTTCATCCTCAACCCGTTTCAAAGCATACCTCTAAACATTGTAGTTTTTACATGCGCATTACAGCCACAACTTGTGTCTAACCTCTCCAACCCTGTGTGGCAGCAGTAGCTTCAGGTAATAACTTTATAGCCTCCAACTCACGTGACCTTGCACGGAACAGTGCTCTTTCACCCCTCCAAGATGGTCTGGAGACCCGCAGTTGACAGCCGTTTTGCCGTCGGGGATGAGCTGCGAAATGGCGTGCTGTACGCTTGGCCGGGAGCAGAGCGAGAGGAAGCGCATGGAGGTACGGGGAGGACGCGGCACCGCCCACCTAGTTGGCGTCACAGGCGCACGTGACACGTTTCATCCTATCGGATTTCATCAGACGTGTAACCCAGGTTACTCAAGCCTCCTATTTATACTGGAAGCAAGCGGGTATAGTATGTAAACGTATGCAAAACGCATATTAAAAGCAGAGTGTCTGGGTAAGTTCAAATGTTCATGCGGACCAGAGGTGGTGCATTTATTGTGAGTTTACAGAAAAGCCTTAATATTCATATCACGATTGAGTCCCTGCGGGTACAGACTTCCGCATTCATATATCCAGAACGATTCTTTCCTTAATAGTTGGTTATCATAGTCGCCTCTTCTTGGGCTGATATTCAGTTTGAAAATCCCCATTACTTTCAAATCTTTAGTTTCAGAGTTATGTACAGTTTTGAAATGTAATGCCAACGGGTTTAGCTTTTTTCTCTCAATTGTTGTGCTTCTAATATTTGACAGATGTTCGCCAATTCTGGCACTAAGAGATCTATGGGTTTTCCCAATGTAAATGAGGTCACATGGGCATCTAATTTGATATATTACTCTTTCAGTAGAACAGTTAATGAAATCATTCACATGAAAAGATCTGGAGCGGTCAAAATTGTAAAACACATCTGTTCTATCCACGTGTCTACACATGTCACAACCACCACATCGATACATTCCCTTTCGGGCTTTCTCCTTTTTGGCACGTCTATCCCAGCTGAATTCACTACTAGTAAGTAAATCATTTAGATTTGTACATCTACGTGCTGCCATGTGGGGATAATCCCCTACAATTTTGTGTATTATGGGGTCCCTCATAAGGAGATGCCAATGGCGATTCAGAATTTCTTTAAGGTCATTAAAATGTGCTCCATAGGTAGTGACTATCCTAGAAATAGGTTGACTATTTTCAGCTGGAATATCCTGTGCCATTTCGGAATTTTTGCTCAGGAGCAAATCTCTCCTATTTTTTGCCAGTGCTCGGTGATATGCGGTAATTATTATCCGATTGGGGTACCCCCTTGACAGCAGCCTAGCCCGCAGCTCCCCAGACTCTTTTATAAAATCTTCATCTTTATCGCAGTTCCTGCGTAATCTCAGGAACTGCCCAGTGGGCACTGCCCATTTTTGGGAGGGGAGATGGGAGCTGGCCGCGGACAAGAGGGTATTTCCCATTGTCGGTTTTCGGAAGGTACGTGTGGTCAAGGAGTTTCCCTCTTTTCCTATCCATAGGTCTAAGAAGGCAATGCTGTCCCGACTAGATGTATATGTGAGGAAGATGTTCCTATCATTTTTGTTTAATTCTTCTACGAATATCCTCAGGTCAATTTCAGAGCCTCTCCATAATACAAATATATCGTCCACGTAACGAATCCAGAGGGCGACGTGCTCCTCGTACCCACGCGCGCCCCTCACCACCGCCTGCTCCCAAAATCCCAGGTGGAGGCACGCGTAGGCCGGAGAGCACGCCGCCCCCATGGCCACACCCCTCTTCTGTCTAAAGTTAATTCCACCAAATTCAAAATAATTATTCTCAAGTATCAACTTCATGAGGTCTGCCACAAACTCAGCTTGTAATTCATGTCCCCGATAATGGTTATCAAGATAAAAACGAAAAGCTTCAAGGCCCCTGTCATTAGGTATAGAGGTAAAGAGGGACTCCACGTCTAGTCCCACCAGTAACCAATCCTCTTCAACATGTACATCCTGAACTGCTGCAAGCACATCTCTAGTGTCCATAACAAAAGAGGGCAGGCTGCACACTATTTTCTTTACCTTTAAATCCACATAACTTGCTATTTTTTCCAATGGTCCATTATTCCCAGAAACTATGGGGCGACCTGGTGGGTTCTCAAGATTCTTATGTGTTTTCGGTAGAATATAGAAAGTCGGAACTGTATATTCCTTTATAGTTAAATATTTGAATTCTTTTTCTAAGAGGACACCATCAAGGAACCCCCATTGTAATTTCACATTAATCCTCTCCATCAAAGCTGGAAATGGATTAGATCTTACTCTTTCATAAGTTACTGTGTCATTCAAAAGTCTTCTAGCCTCTTTTTCATAGTTTGCTCTGGTCATAACTACAACGTTGCCTCCCTTGTCACTTCTTTTTATTATGATGTCAGGATTTGTTTGGAGTTCCCTTAGAGCTTGTCTCTCTGATTTGGTCAGATTGTCCCTTCCTTTTTTACCCCAGTTAATTGTTTTTAGATCTTCACTAACTAGGTCCATGAACATAGCAGTATACTTACTGCTGCTCAATGATGGCATATATGATGATTTTGGGCGTAAGTTAGTATGGAGGGGTACAGCTTCTCTGTCTACCTCTTCAAAGAGATCCTCCAAGTCCATGTCATCTACATCCAGTATAAGCTCATTACTGTCACCCCCTGGTGTGCCTCGCAGTTCAGGAGCGTACATGCGTCTTAACAAGACCCTTCTCAAAAAAAGTTGAATATCCTTAAAAAACTCAAATTCATTACCGTTTTGTTTTGGACAAAAATTCATTCCATATCTGAGGACATTAAGCTGTTCCTGTGACAGCTCCTCACTTGTCAAGTTGATAACATCAAAATTCAAATTAGGGGCAGGTGTCAGCAGCTCTGTGGGTTGCTCCTCCCACTCATGGCCCTCGTCAAAACCCCTATGTTTTCTTCCTCTTCTTCCTCTTCTCCTCCTGTGTTTTCTAAAAAATCATCCCCATCATTATCAGTGACCCTATTTCTGTTCTTATTTCTGTTGTATCTACCTTTTCTCCTTCTTTGGTTCTTTTTCAATATTCCCTGTTTTCTCTTAGTACTATCATCTGTTCCAGAGGAATCACCCCCTGATGGTTCGGAGTTGCTACCCCAGCCGACTCTTTTTCCAGGCCCCGGTCTAGAACCATACTTTCTGCCACCTAAATTGAATATATCACCCCTTTTGTAATCCTCTACGTCCCGTAGGAATTTTTTATCCTTCATATTTCTTAACCTTATCTGTTCCTTTTCTACATCCTTTTTTAATTTTTCGTTCAATTCTTTGAAATCATTTCTATCTTTATATTCATTCAATTTCTGAGTGCTGATTTCTAGTTCTTTTTCAATGTCTTTAAACTGAATTTTTTCCTCTTTAACGAAAATCCGCATAATTCTAACACCATGCGTTTTACATTCCTGTTCCCAATCTGGTAACATTCTTAGGGTCTGGAGATGGTCGGCGGGGATAACACGCTCTCTAATCCCCCTTGGTATTATTTGTTTATCTATATATCTATCCATGCTTATAATTTCAAGCTTCTTTTTTACATATTTAATGGAGATTTTCATGTGTTGTCTGAATAACCGCACAAGAAACAGTTTATCATCACTTGCTATCACATCACTCACATTATCAAATGCATCCTGCATTTCCTGTTCCACCTCAAACACTGGAACGTACGCCATTATTAAATTGAAACGTTGCTTACTTGTTGATTAAATAGATTGTCGGGATATCTAAACCGTATAATTAATTCAGACTGGAAACACAGGACAAGACTACGGGATATCACCTATAAAATAACCTCGTCTCACCCTATATGAGAATAATCAATTTAGTACAAAGCATAAGGGAGCCTTAGGTATATACAAAATGGTAGCAAAATTATTATTATTATTATTAGATATCTGTTTATGAATTGTATCTCTCCTGACTTCTCTTCTGTTTTTGATTCGGTACCTTCGCACATCAGATCTACTGTTGCCGACCCTGCCTGTCCCTGGTTACCGAATCAGTCTCCTGTCTCTGTACTTTATCTGCCTGTGTGTTGCCGACCCGGCCTGCCCGACCCTTCTGGCTGTCACCCACCCTTTGGGTGCTCAGTCCTCCTGCAGGGGTCCCCTGCTCCTCAGAGGGGGGCCCTGCTGCAAAACCAGTCGAGACTCTCCCTCCTGGAGCCCTTGACTGCAGTAGAGTCTTTCTCTACTTATTGGACCACCTGCTACCCCGGTGGTTCAATTCCTACTGTTACACCAAACACTTACACGCTTCAGGTGTCTAGAGGTTAGTACTATATCTGTATTATTGGTGATTCTGCAGATCATCCATAATCAGGTATAGATCTGTATTCTTGGTGATACTGCAGATCACCAATAATCAGATTCTCTCTGGTTGCTGACACCTATCGTTACAGAAACCCTAACTTTAGAAATTGTTCCCTAACTTAAGGAGAAAAGCCTTATTTTAAGGTTTGCCTGAGGTAAATAGGTTAGTGAATACTAAATGCTTTATCCCCATGGTGATAAGTAACAGTAAAAATAGCACAGAATCTTTAAAAACAGGAGATGAGCTGAGGGAATTATGTCCAATCTCTTATGTTCAGTGTATGTCAAATACAATTAGATTTTCTGATCACTTCAGGAGACGATTTGCCCTGATCTGTGTACATGTATCCTTCAAGAAATTTGATGTGCAAATCGCGCTGCACATCAAATGTGAAGCATGGCTTGAAAAATTAGTTCCTCTCCTAAACATCACTGTGTGTGCTGTGCTACTGAATCTGTTTTAATCACTTGTGGAATGCAGTGTTAACCCCCCCTAAAGACCAGTCCATTTTTTACTAAATTGGCCACTGCAGCTTTAAGGCCTCGCTGCAGGGCCATACAACTCAGCACACAAGTGATCCCCCCTTTTCTGCCCACCAACAGAGCTTTCTGTTGGTGGGCTTTGATCCTCCCAGGATCTTTTTTATTAATTCTTATTTTTAAAACCTCGCTTTCCCTCCCCCACCAACCAATCAGCGCGATCGGCTGTCATAGGCTTCAGCCTATGACAGCGGATGGCTTCCCTGCCTACAGAGTGGACAACCATGTCACACGGCTGTCGCCAGTACATTGCTGCCATAGATCGCAGGGCTGTACACTGTAAAAAGACGTCTAATGCTCGGAGACTGATGACGGAGTGGAGATCCGTCATTCAAGTGATGCCCACTTGAATGACGGAGCTCCACTCCGTCATCAGTCTCACGTGCATAAGCGCGCACGATCTTCAGCAAAACACTCCCCCAGGACTGCACGCCTACTGGCGTTAGGCGGTCCTGGGGCTGCCGCCCGCTCTCACCAATTGGCGTGTGGCGGTTGTTTAGTATTTTAAAGCTAAAATCTAAAAATAAACAAAGCAAACTCTGAATTTTTTCCTGTGAAAAAAAATGAAGTTTAAATTGAAAAATCTTTTGTCAAGCTGTGCTTGCTGCAGTTGTGCAGTTATTCATATGCATAAAGACCTATAGAGTCAGGTATTTCCTGTTAGCAGAATAAGAACTTAAAACTGCTTACTACCTACTTCTTGTGAATTAAAAAGGCCTTACTATGTAAATACAGTACATAGTGTCTACAGCAATGCTGGGATTCTGGGAAATGTAACCAGACATCTTTTGTTCTTCCCTTGTATGTCACTTGGTCACTCCTGACTGAACTACTCATCAGCTACAATTAGAGAAGGCAAAAATCAACTTGTACAGCAGTGGAACAAGTCTTTTGTCCAGCACTTTGCTTCTAGATACTGCTTACTTTCAGTTATATTTCATCCTATTTGCTGTTAAAATTTGCCTTGTTATATTTTGGTTTTAGCCAGGCTTTGAATAGAATATTTTCAGCAATATGAAGTTGTGTGTTTCAACAAGCAGCACATCTTGAATCGATTAAAAGAAATTACAGCAGACCTGAGAAATAAAGTTACTGAAATGTATGTTGGGAAATGGTTACAAAGCAATCTCAAAAACCCTGGGACTCCAGCAAACCACACTAAAACCCATCATCTCTAAATGGAGATGGAATAGTGTTAAATAGGCCCAGCAGTGGCTGTCCCAGCAAGTTACTTCCAGACCACAGAGAAAACGTATTGTGAAAGTTACAGAAAAACCCAGATGAACATCTTAGGAACTACAGACCTCAGACTTTCATGTTTCCACCATTAAAAATACATTGGTCAGGAATGGTATGGTCAATAATGTGCTGTAGTAGAACTATGTACCCACATACAGTATCCAATGCCCTAAAGCAATTGATACAAATAGTTATCACAGATGGAGTGATCCATCACAACTGATATGCCAATCAGTGGTTGCACACCAAACCCTCTTTCAAGTTCTGACCTGTGTAATTAGTGATGAGGGCTCCAAGAGGAAAGTTGGGCACAGATGTTACCCAGGGATAGTTTTAGAGGCCTCGGGTAAAAAAATAAAAGAGGGGTTCCTTACATTCTCATTTTTTACTGACAGTAAACCTTTACAGTCCATGACTTGTGGGCCCCTGTGGAAGCACTGGCCCTCATGGGAGGAATCTTCCCTTTAAATGTAGCAGAGCCCTAATTCTATACAGTACTCGAAAATGTCCAAAAATTCAGGCTCTATAAGTTAGTGTAGCGTTTGACATTTTAGATGTTATTTAGTGAGGAATTGATTGATTATACATTTAGGGAGAAGATTACATCTGAGTATAATTTCCCTGGTTGAGTATGTCTTTATCATTTACATTGTTAGATTTAGGGTGTGTTGTGCCTATTGTGTGTTTTGGCATGTATGATGTAACATACGTCTGGGTATATAAACAATAATACAATACTCTATCAGTTATGACCTTATGACCTGTGTTAAACTGTTGGAGGCTGACATATTCACTGACCCGTGGAAACGGGCAAGCACCCACAAAACACGTTGTCAATTTTATGTGCTCAAATAAAATACCTTTTTTCAATAAACTGGTCTAAATTATTCAAGAGAGGTAAGATTACCTCTCTATTTATAAGATTAACAGCTTGTTAGCCTAACTTTTATGCATTGGCTGCCTCCACCCCTGCTTTATGTGCCTATCCTGCTAATCCTGTGCCTTTAATACTTTTAGCCGTAGACCCTAAACAAGAATATGCATATTCTGACTTTATTGTCAGATCTGACAAGATTAGCTGCATGATTTTTTTTGTGGTGTGATTCAGACACTACTGCAGCCGAATAGCCCAGCAGGGCTACCAGGCATCTGGTATTGTTTCAAAAGAAGGCAGCCTCCATATTATTTTCATTTTGGATGTCCTTTAAACTGTTACAAATAATTAGCACTGATTTGTTTTTTCACTTTCCTGATCTGTATACTGAATCGCTGCAGCTGGCTTTACTTGTAAATGGCTGGGGGAGGCAAGACAAGCCAGCTGTGGCAAAAAGATGAATGAATATAAATACGAGTTACATGTTGCAACATTCAGTACATTCAGCACATCATATAAACAGACACAATCATGCATGTAGTTTGGTTTTACAATGGACATCAGTGTAACAAAAAAACAAATCATTTTTTTCCCAATATTCCATTTCTGTTTCCAATATTTGGGTAATATTTTACATCTGTGAAGTTGACAATAAAAAGCAGTGTAGATAACCTCGTAGACATAAATGTACCTTGATGTTTTTCAGAGTCATTCATTTAGGAATAAGTGAGAAAATACAAACACAGTGATATTACAACTCTATTTATCTTTGTTCATTTGCTCTCTTGTGTAAAAAGTATTTTCAAGGTCAGATGAAGTTGCCACAGTGAATGATGCCTTCCCCTTTATTTGGTCAATGTGCCATGAAACCTAACATAAGCATGTCGGGCCTCAACCTGAAAAATAACCCCATTAACAACTTGGAATGTCCTTGTGATATCACTGCATGTCATTTCTCTGCAAGACAAGCCTGAAACTTCAACAACAAAATCAGCTATTTCAAGAAAAGTCCCAGATTGCAGTTATTTTATCATCTATATTCAGACAACAATTTAGGTCTTGGAAGACACTGTAAGCCTTACATTTATAAAGGTCTCCAGGGCCCAGAACATTGCCATGTAACTGATAACAAAAAACACACATTTCCCTTTGCTTACTCAGTTTGCCTAATAGAATAGCACTTAACAGTTTAGTGTCGTCTGGGCATATGGCGTGCTCGGTTTGCTAGGCTATTTTTGTTAGGTTTGTTGCTGCTGAATATTGCACTGTGCTTCTTTTTAAAGTTGTAACGTTATGTACTGTAACTGTTTCAACTCAATTTTCTAGCTCAATTTCTACTCTCAATAGTATCCTTATTGATTTTAAGGACAGGTTTTGCCAGCTTTAGACATAGTAAATGGATTCTCAGTGAATTGAGACTTTATTAAAAATGAGTGCAGACTCAGCTACAGTGTCGAGTGGGAGGAAAGATGAAGTCACTGAATTTTAAATTTTGAGAGCTTTTAACTTGCCTCACAACCACTTCCCAAACTCCATATTCACGTATTAAAAGCAGGTTTCAAATTAGACTTCAGAGCCCCTATGCAATTAACTTTTCTCTTGAGTTTTCTCACAAGAGATGTTTTCACACTTTATCAATAACATACCTTTGAAGCCTCCAGCCAGCAAGGAAATATTCTGAATAATTTTGATAGTACTTTTTAAACTACTTTTCACTTGTTGGGTGCAGAAAAGTTCCTTTGTAAAGGTGATGACAAATTACCTCCTGAAAGAAAAATCAGGAGAAAAGTTAACTGCATAGGGCCCTTCTTCAACTCCCCCTTTCTCCCCAAGTTTTCCCCTAGATTAGAATTTTTAACTCTGTTTAAAATAACTTTTCAGCACTCTGCAATTGAAAATGTACCAAAAAGTACTGTTAATACCATTCTGAGTATTTTCTGGCTTGCTGGTGGCTTAAAAGAAGGTAAAAAAAAAAACGATACTTACCTGAAGAGAGGAAAGGCTCTGGGTCCTAAAAAGCCTTCCCGTTCTCCTAGCTGTGTCCTCATTCTCCTGCTGGCTCCTCCATTTGAATCTCCCACCATGGGAGACTTCAGAAGTCTTCTGAAGCTCTCGGACTCCCAAAGACCAGTGGCTCTATTGCACACGCGCAAGTGCATGAGAGAGGGCACTCGCTCATGCGCAGTACAGAGTGGCTAGTCTTCAGAAGCCCAAGTGCTTCCCGAAGACTCCTGAAGCCAGCCCAATCCAGAACAGATGGAGGAGCATGCGGGGGAACTCAGGGACCGTAAGGAGACAGACCAGGAAAGCTCTATAGAAGCCAGAGTCTTCCCTTTCCTTAGGTGAGTATCTGTTTTTTTATTTTCACTTCAGACTCACTATAAATGGCATTTTATTGATAATGTGTGAAAATATCACCTTGGAGAAAACTAAGGATAAAAGGGGGAATTAAATAAGGACCTAGGTCTGCTGATGGGTTAGTCTTGAAATTTGAAAAATCTCACATTTATCACTTATAGATTTAATTCCCAAAGAAACCAGATTTTACCTTTGTTAAAGAACATCAGACCCACAGAACAGTTTAAAAGAACTTAATTATACATTCTTTTTACAAGAATAATTACTCTTAATAATTATCAAAGTATTAACAAGAGTGTCAATGCTAAAACTGGCAACTCTTGAGGTACTTAGAAGTCCTGCACCAGACACTCTTTTTCAACTTGTAACATCAGTAGATTCAAGAGCTTCTGACAACCAGCTCATACTCAATGCAGCAAAAACTGTTTAAATTAATAGTGAACTTCAGAAGGCACCCTCCCACGCACAACCCACAAGTGTTTGGTTCCTAGGTGCCACCATCACCATATCCATGGAAATGTCACAGACCGCTGGTACACACACAAGTATACAGCATGGATTAATTTCCTCCCTTCTTTTATTGCTTATAATTATGCAAATTTGAAGATTTTGAGGGCGACATAAAATGGTTGGGGGTCCGTATTTGCCTTGTGTGACACCTGTGAGTTACAACAATGTGATCTGTTACAACACAGTACTGTGAACAGGTCCATAGATTTATATGGGCAGTGAGATGACATGCAGAACTATTTTACAACGCAACTGAGCACTGTGAACTAGCCCTTAGTAATAAGCATGGATTTCTCATAATCATAATTCACAATTACAATGCAAAATTGTAATGGAAAGTTTTGAGGAAAAGTGTAATTAATTTTGGTCTTAATCAGGAAATGAAATTTTGCAATTTGAGAAAATCTGTTTTAAAAATTCAAAGGAAATTGTTTTAATAAACTTGGTAAAATGACAGTTTGCTGTGGCACCCTGAGTTTAGGACTTGTTCCCACTTTTTTGTGACGATCCCATACAATGTATGGGAGCTTTGCTATTAACCACTAAAGTCGGCACCAACATTACGTGTAATTATACAAAATTATGAAGTAATTACGCGAAATCAATTAAATTTCCAAATCGTAAATTCGTAATTACATGTGGCCCTAATTGCAAAATGTTAGATTACGATCATTACTATTATTGATTAGTGATTCATGATATGTTGAATGCATTTTTTTAGATAGATTTTTTAAAAATACAGCCATAAGTGTTTGTGTATTTATACACTTCAGGAGCGGGCTACTGGAAACCTATGTTGTCTTTGTGGATGTTAGTCTCTGATAACGTAGATTTTCGGTTTTACTGTCCCTGTGGTCCCATCTCTTACTCAGGTGTCCCAAAGTGGTAATAATATTGAAACATTTTAAAATGGGGGCCTGATAATTCATTACTGATTTTCATCCCATTTTTAAGATACAGACAAGACACACCAGTGTGTAAAGTAAAAGCTGGATCTCTATGCTTATACACTAACACTTCAATGAACTGATTAGATTATGTAATTGTTATATGATTCTACAAAATAATTTCAAGCGTATCTTAGAATCAATCTAAACGTATTCCTATAATATATGAGGAAAATAAATCTGAATAAAGCAAGAACTTTCATTTTGTGCAGCATAGTAAAGATAGCTTATTGTTATTTAAGTGCCTCTTAGTACGATTAAAGGTGGTATATTAGTCATTCACCTCCACCTACGGTCACTGTCACTGGATATTTCAAAGGCTTCTTTGTCTGTGTCCTAACTGTGACCTTAATATGTCATAGTCAATTGGGGACATCCTTAACAGCATCATCAGTAAGGGATTCTTCTTCCAAATACACACATTCACAGTGACACATTAAGGTCATAATCAGGCTTTTTTTTTTTTAAACACAAATAAAGCTTTGGTAGTCCAATAGTATGCATGTCTTTCTCTTTCATCGATGATGCACATTATGTAGATCAGGATTATAAAGCAACAGATATGAAAGGGCAAGTGGAAGCTGAGCCTCATTAAAACAATATTAAATGGGCAATTACTATTTTATTGACGGTGCACTCTTACACACTGTTTAACTTCTGTTTTCTTGTTTTTAGCACCAAGGTCAGTCTTTCTAAGTATTTACACATAACAGAAATGAACATAAATCAATAGTATTTTAAAGAAAACCTGAATAGGGTGTGCACATTTCTATGCTATTATTGTAAAATATTTAGAAAAGTACATTTTATTTAACTTCACAACTCATGTTTATATTCAAAAGTGAGGGTGACACCTAGAATAGGTATAGGGATGAAACAGACATGCATAGGTTATTCCGGGGTGGTTACAATAATCTCTGTCTCTGACTAACTCTTTTTATGCCTACAAGAGTTAACATTCAGGTATGCAAGTAACAGTTTCTCTCCAGTCAGGGCTATAACATAATCCTCACTGATAAGGAATTACAGCCATACAACTCTTTCCTGGCAGAGAATAGCTTTTGACTGGGGATAGATAAAAAAAGGTCAATAGTTTGTACATTTAGCTCAGGGGAGCTGCACATGAAAGAGAGGAGTTGCTGTACATGGATACTACACATAATAGAGGGGGATATGCATGGATCCCCTAAGTGTCTAAACTGAACCCCACACCTAATGACTAACACTAACCCCAACTCTAAGTGCCTAAACCAAACAAAGTAAATCCAGCAATGAAATCACTTCTATTTGCATTGTCTATAGTTGTCTACAACCATTAATGCCTATGAAGTAGCTAGTTGGCTACTACCCATATTGAAACATCAAGTATACCAGCACTCCGTGTTCCAAGTAAAGTACGCTCCTTTATTGAGCCATTATATCCACAATAGTACCGACAATGGTTTCAGGGGCCTCGCAACCACACGCCTTGATGAAGGGGGACCCTGCGAGGCCCCCGAAACAATTGTCTAAACCTGTGAGTAGATGGGCTAGCTTTATAGACGATCTTATAATATTTTGGGAGGGGTCACAAGATGATTTCAATGACTACATTTCCTTCTTGAATCAGAACAATTTAAATATAGAGCTAACAGCCACTAGTAGTAGAGAATGTGTGGTGTTTTTAGACCTTGAGGTCCATAAAACAGGTGATCGGCTGTGGACACGTACTCATTTCAAAAGTACTGACAGAAATGGGTACATTCCCACGACTAGCTACCATCACCCTAAGTGGATTGAAGCAGTGGCCAAAGGTCAATTTCTGCGTCTCAAGCGGAATTGTACTAATGATGCAGATTTTGAACAGGAATCAAGGAAAATAGCTAATAGATTTGAAGAAAAAGGATATGATCCTGGTATTATAGAAAGACAGCGTTTACATGTAGCTAACTGCAACAGACAGACTTTATCCGGCCCAAAACAGAGACCTGAAGGGGGTATGGACTTTAGTTTCCTAACTGGGTTCAATAGACAATATAGACAACTTGAGTCTGTAATAAAGAGGCACTGGTGTATACTGAGACGGGATCCTACTCTTGGCAAACACTTGCCGGATAGACCTCGTTTCATATACTCCAGGGCAAGTAATCTTAAAAATTATCTGGCACCAAGTTGTGTCAATCCACCCAAACCTTTAAAGAACCCGTGGCAGAGTCCTGGTTTTTATCCGAGTAGGTCCTGCAGAGCATGTAAAGAGGGACTGACTGTGAAGGTTCAGTCGGTCAACTCCTTTTCTAATGGCAGAACTTTTCGCATAAAAAACAGTTTATCACATGCCGGTCCACTCATGTAGTGTACCTGCTGTGGTGTAAATGTGGGCTCCAGTTCATATGGAGGACCACAAGAGCCCTATATGAGAGGTTGGGGGAACACATATACAAAATTAATAAAAGTTTTCAACAACATAGTGTGTCCAAACATTTTTACCTTCAGCACAGCTCCTGTGCAACAGATGTTAAGATGTGTGGTGTGGAAAAGTTAGTCCCGGGGTGGAGGGGTTGTCATAAAACTCGTGAGGTATCCAGGTTAAAAACCAAATGGATCTACAATATGGTTACCTTGCAGCCCAGAGGTCTAAATATAGACATAGACTTGAATTGTTTTATTAGCACAAATTAAATGGTTTTGTGTGGCTGCCATTGGGCCCTTAGGGAGATGTGATTAGTAATTAACCAGTGGGTATGTGGATCATATGGGTGGTAGTAAGGGTATGGTGTATAGTGAGGAATTCTTTGGGGTACACAAAGTACATTTTTGACATGTCCAGTAGGTGGCACAATGGCATCCTTTTAGCAGTTAAGAGGAACGTATGGATTTAGTTTTAAAAAATTGGCAAAGTGTGATCATTTATAATTAGTAGCCACATGTATTGGGCATTTAAAATATGCTAAATGAATTATGATATGTATTGATTTGATGCTGGTCTGCAGCTGAGACTGACAGGCGGCTATAAGTAACGTCACGCCGTCTGCTCCGTAGCCCCTGATGAGTTGCATAGCAACGAAACGCGTAGGGCGGAGCTACGGAGCGATGTGTTGTGCGTGTGGCGTTACCGGACGCGGAGCGTAGATATACGCGACTCTCTGAACTGAACTCGGCGGCTGCACGCTAGCGGTGAGATTATCACTAAACTGCGGGGACACAGCTGCACGGAGCGAGTGTGTGAGTTTTTTTGCTTGCGCAGAACCCTGTCAGTTTCAGCCTAAGATCTATCTATCTACACCGCTGTGCATCGCTGTGGACTTTGATCTTAAAGTTTTAACTGAATATATTTTTGGTGCTCATATGCACTTTTTACTGTCATTGTGACAATTTTTAAAGAAATTGAGATATTTTTACGCGATGTGAGGATTTGTTTCCTTCTGGGTGCCATAAACGATACTGGAACATACTGGAGTGCGGAGGAGGCTCATCCATACATGAAAGATCAAGACCAGATCGAGAGGCTGTGAGGTGGCCAATACCTCAGATGCTGTGACGGGCCCATTCAGGCCGCTGTGTCCGGTGAGTGGGGACCTGAAGGGGGGCAATCTCTAGCAGTTAGTGTCACAGCTTTGTGAACTGAACCTTGTGGTTATACCATTGGCAAATCTATGCACAAGTGATGAACTTTCATGGATATGGGACTCTGATTATCAAGACGTTATAAATCATTGTTGTATGTAGCGCTTTTAACCCATTTGTATATATACTATTGTGGATATAATGGCTCAATAAAGGAGCGTACTTTACTTGGAACACGGAGTGCTTGATGTTTGGATATACAGTTTGGCAAGCCTAAGCGTTAATACCAAGCACCCAACTTTTGAACTTGGTGTGCCCACCCACAACCTATTTGACTTTACTACCCATATTGGGCACCACACTCACCGCTTGGGCGCTTGATTTCCAATAATTGACAGTCCCACTGCCCAAATGGCGTGATCCAAATCTTTGGTCCTTTGTGAATAAATAAGTACTACTCAGAGACATTCTACTGAGTGCAGCAAAGTAATCATAAGCCACACTATTGTTCCTCATGAAGATACTCCAATTAGTTTTTTGCAAATAATCAGAATATATTTTGTCATAAACTTATCAAAATGTTTCAAGGTTAATTTTGTGCTGCTGGTGGTAGTGGTTTACACCTCCATTAAAGCCAATAAAAAGGACTAAAAATGGTTTGCTTTCTACTAAAAATCTTGCTATCTACTGATTTGTCATACTTCTGCAAATGTTTGTTAATACAATTCTCAGAATAATGGGCAGCACGGTGGTATAGTGGTTAGCACTCTTGCCTTGCAGCGCTGGGTCCCCGGTTTGAATCCTACCCAAGGTTCTATCTGCACAGAGTTTGTATCGTCTCCTTATATTGTGTGGGTTTCCTCCAGGCACCGTTTCCTTCCACATTCCAAAAACATACAGATTAGTTAATTAGCTTCCCCCAAAACTTGGTCCTAGACTACGATACATGCACTACACAATATACTATAGACATATGACTATGGTAGGGATTAGGTTGGGAGCCCCACTGAGAGGCAATTAAGTGACAAAAGAATATACTCTGTAAAGCGCTGGGGAAGATGTCAGCAATATATAAATACTAAATAATAATAATGAAGGGTCCAATTAAAAATAAAGGGAATGGGATACAGTTTTTGAAAATTGAGAGTCAGAGTGCATTTTATTCTTCTGTATGAAAAGGGAAAGTGTACATAAGTTAGAAATGTCAAGGATTTAAAGGGGTGACATATTTGAAAAGGCTTAAAAGGAGATGAATGTAACAAGAGAAAGTTTGCATTTTGGGGGGGAGACATTATGAATTGGAATCATAAAATAGGAGTCATTGTTATGGAGGCATCCAAGGTGGTTATCAACAGTATAAAACTAGTTTAAAGGTAAGCATACCACTTACCTCACAGGAGTTTTTGACACAATTCCTTAATAAACAAGAATTTCTTGCCAAATTAACAACGTTTAATGCTGATTAGGCACAGTACATGATGGATTGGGCAAATGCATTGGTATTTTGCCATAAAAATTACATGTATTTAGAAATTATGAATGTTACATGTACCTCCAATTTCATTATATACTATTGATTACTAACTTTAGCGCCACCATAACAATTACTTATAATTAGAGATGCTCATTCGGATTTCGGGGAATTGAAAATTCCAAATTTCCGATTGGAAATCCAAATTTCCGATCGGAACACGAAAATCGAAAAATGGAACCCGGAAATTGGATTTCTGCAGAAATACTGCATTACTGTAATTCGGTAATTTTATCCCAATTACAGAACTCGAAATCAATGGACCACTCAGAGAACGCAGAAACAACTCAAAAGTAGTTGGCTAATCAGAAAATGCAAAAAATGACCAAAACAAAAAACACTACTCAGAAATCGGAAATCGGGAACCGATCAGAAATCCGTGGAATCGGTAATCGGCATTGGTGGAAATTAGAATTTCTGCAAAATCGGAAATCGACATATCCAACCATCCCTACTTATAATTTCTAGTGTTGACTTTTGCATTTGGCATACCCTCTGGTCGCACTCTAAATAGCAGATTGGGGTTGTAGGAGGAGGAAAACAGAGGAATATCAAGACCTGAATGGAGATAGGTGTTGTCCTCCAGCAATCAGTCTAGTTGCTACTGAGCAACCAACCAATGTGAGTGATACTGATGATTATACCTACTCACAAATATAAACTACATTTACTATTACAACTACAATGCTTCTGCTACCCCTGTTTTCTCTCTATTTTCTTTGAGATCCTCAGAATATATACTATGGATTCATGAAATATATTCTTTCATAGTGTGGGTAGCATCTAGAAGCTTTTATGTGTTGCTTTTCATGGATTTTGATCCTTTTTAATCATTTTCTTTTTTTCATGAGATGATATGATTGCTTTTATTATAGGCATTATGTGAGCAACAGTTATGTAGCATTTTTAGGCGTAAGATAGAAAGGCCCTAATGGTTATGGCAAAGTAGCAGCAGGCATTTTATAAAATAATTATCTTGTACTTATTAGCCACACAATATTGCTAAGGGAAAAACAGTTGCATTTTAAAAACATAGCATTACTTTTTAAGAACATTTCAAAACTAAATACTTCAGGCTTTGTAGGCATTCAGTTTTGCCATTTAGATTATGAAAATCACAACTGAAAGCATGGCAAAACAAACTCAAACGCATTTTAGCTAAATGAGCTTACCACAGGATGTAGTTATGGCTTATTCTATATGTGTGTTTTTTGGCTTTGATAATTTCCTTGTACTGAAGGACATCCATGGCTATAAATGCTAGATAATTCCCAGCGGTGTTGATCCAGGGATGTTATCTGATCGCCATCTGGAGTCAGAAAGGATTTTTTTCACTTTTAGGGCTAATAGGTCCAAGCCTTGTATATGTTACGGCCAGAACCCGAAGTTTGGCCAGAACTAGAAGTGGCCGGCCACTTCGGGTTCTGGCCGGCCAATGTGCGAACTGGCCGCTGCGCTGCGGCCAATGTGAGAAATGCAACAATTCCTGTAAGGTTAATGGGATGTTGTGGCCGCAGCGCAGCGGGCAAATGTATCACACATCTTACTTTATTCAATGACATTAAGCCGACCGGCTTTTTCTCTGCCTCTCTCCTCCCCCCCCGCCTCTCTCTCTTCTTCTCTTATGGGCAGCCGGGCGGGGACACGCGTGTCCCTCCGGAGTCGTTCGTCGCGGCAGGGGAATCCTGCCGTTCTTGCAGAGCGGGTGCTGGCGGAAGCAATGTCTGCAGCCTCCCCGCTCTGCTCTCCTGCCGCGACGAACGACTCTCCTGGACACGCGTGTCCCCTCCGGCTGCCCATAAGAGAAGGAAGAGAGAGAGGCGAGGGGAGGAGAGAGAGGCGAGGGGAAGAGAGAAAGCGGGGAAAAAGCCGGTCGGCTTAATGTCATTGAATAAAGTAAGATGTGTGATACATTTGCCCGCTGCGCTGCGGCCACAACATCCCATTAACTTTACAGGAATTGTTGCATTTCTCACACTGGCCGCAGCGCAGCGGCCAGTTCGCACATTGGCCGGCCAGAACCCGAAGTGGCCGGCCACTTCTAGTTCTGGCCAAACTTCGGGTTCTGGCCGTAACATATACGTTTTTCAGCTTCCTCTGGATCAACTAGGATATGTAAGCATGCAGGATAGTGTTATATGTAAAGTTAAAACAGAGTACTTATCAATGATGCAAAATAGTTACATTATTCATTTAGATATTAGCATGCCACCCCGACAATATACAGATACACACAATAATCCATGTTCCAAGTTCTCACAGTGCATATAATTTCTATTGTATCAAAATACACACAAAAATCTTCCCATTACAACTCCCTCCCCCCTAAAAATTCTGCCGGCTTGAGAACATGGAGCGCTCCTCACATCCATACAACCTCACACATTCAGCATACAGTCCTTGGTCAGGATGTTGGTTAATGTGCTATTTCCAATATGTATCCATGGATAATACAGGAAACCCAAGTCCTCAAATTAGCAGCCTATAACTTCTTTTAAAGTCTTTTTTAGGGATATCCCCTTTTGAACCTTGCGTATGAGGAGGGGGATATCGAAAATTTCTAATTGGACATTTGTTTTGAAAGTATTTTAGTTCTGACACAGTAAAACTGTAACCATAATTTACTAAGGCAAGGGATGGGATATTAGTTTCTCACCTTAGTGATGCTGTATTTGCCCAAGTACCAGATGAGCAGCAATGTATGGCCAAATTTGCAACATTGCACACTTTTATAGCTATGTCTTACTGCTACTGTAGTGGCACAGTGCCACACATGTTCAAATATCCCTATACATCATTAACCATGACAGAGGCTAGATGGTGGGGCATCCACTAAACTATCAAATATGTCACCTTTGACAGCACTGTGCACACGTGTCCACTTTTTTATATTACAAAAAAAATGAATAAAAGATGCCTGCCCCCAAACCCCTTAAACTTTTTGCTGGTATAACCCAGAGATTTCAATGCTACTCTCAACATGGGGCTCTGACTCATGAGCTAAACCATCCCGCTTGGCCCATTCCACTGGAGGGTAGTTTGCAAAATGGGGGACAGCAAAGTCCTCACTCATGTGTGGGGGTAGATCCTGTTGAGGCCTATAGTGAGACCTGGGAACCTTCTTTAATAATAAAGGGTCACCCAGATGTCCTTCGTTCTTAAGTAAATAGGCAAAGAAGGTAATCTGACCCCACCTTTATAATAAGTTTTTAAACTATCTGATTAAAATAAAAACTCAGATGTTTAATTGTATCTACATCTACCTTAAAAAAGTTTTAATAAATTAATGACATGTACACTTTTCATATTTCATCCATATATTTATTGGTTCTGATCTTTATATTTCTAACTTCTGGCATCATGTTCTTCTGTATACAGCAAAGTCCCTGTTATCTGGAACTCAGACAACCGGAAGTCTCAACTAACCGGCAGGTCTGAAGGGATAATGGCTTTTGGGAGTAGGTGGTACTAGCCATAAAATACTCAACAAGCCTTCAGCGATGTCTTCTGACCTTCCCTTAACTCCTAGCGGGCTCCTAGAAGCTTTCCATTGTCTGTGCACTGCTCCTGGTGTGTCACATGACCTGATGCAGTAGACATACATGGAGGACGTCAGAAAGCCTTCAGGAGCCTGCTAGGAGCTACAGAATGTCACTTGAGGTTTGATGAGTATTTCATCCTACACATGGGGGGAGGTTTGTGCTTTTTTGTCCAGTTGCACATGCAAAGTTGCATATGCAACTGGCAAGCGTATGTAACTGAAATTAGGGGATCCCTGTCGGTGCCAGATACTAGGGACTTTGCTGTACTTCTGCTAGGATTTTCATCTGTAAACTTCTTTCTTATTCAGAATTGTGATAGTCTTCTGTCTTCTGCCTTTAAGTACTTTACAAAAAACCTGGTGGTTAGCCTTTTAATTTCCTTTGGGAGTTTTCTATTGGGTCATGGTGTGGACCACTAGGAAACTGGTGGTTCAGTTCAAACAAAGAAGAAGTTCAATATTTCAATTTGCCACTGAGCATTCCTATTAGGCCATATCTTGTTGATATCATGTAAATGAAATCTGAACTTTAGGTGTAGTCAGTGTGAAGCAGGAGTATGTATGTTTGATGCTAAGACTAATTTAGGCATACTTTTCGGTCAGCCATCAAAATGGGAGAGAGAGCAAGAGAGAAAGAGAAGGAGAGAGAGAGAGAGAGAATGGGAAAGAGAGAGACTGAGAAATAAGGAGATGGGAAATGAAGGTTTCTTCTTAAAAAGATTCTAATGCAAAATATACATGTGGATGAGGGGGTTAATAGAATTTGATCAATGACATTTTACAAGTGAAAGTTTGAATTATTTAATGTATGAAACATTTCTTTAGTATTTCAGCAACTGTGAACTTTTTATGGTGTATAAGTATGTAAAAGTGTTAAAAATGTTAACATAAGCCATGTATTTTAACATATTTACTCTGTTCTAAGATTTTAAGGATTCACATGCATGACGTCATCAAATGGACGTAATGGATGTAAATGTTTTTGCATCTCTTTGAAAAGACAACCTAAAGTCAGCAGCTACAAATGTCAATGTAGAAATAAGGTCAGCCAACATGAAGGCATTAATATGCATTATTTTTTCAAAGGTTTATTTTCTGCCAAAATTCTAATGGTTTAATTGTCCCCTGTGGACCACAATGGTTTTCTTCTTCTATCATCCAGGCTGCCGCAAGCAGTAACAGACGTGCCAGAGGTAAGGAAAATTCTGATTTTTGTAATAAAATAAATAATAAAAAAAACAATAATACACATTATTGCTTTCATGCTGACTAACATTATACTAACATTATTTTACAGTTTTGAATCTGAGTATGTGTTTCAATCAACCATAGAAACCATTGCATGCACATAAAATAATTGGTAAATATCAATCTGATAAAAGCAAAAAATCTCTGGTAAATATCAGTATGAAAAATGCAATTTTATTTATTTATTTTTAAATAGGAATAAGCAAACATGGGAATGTAAAACAGGCATGGGGAGATTATGCAGAGTTAGTAGACCACATAAATGTCACAATAGCTTACAGAAATGTGTCTAACAAAATACACAGTAATTACAAGAAACAAAAGAGATAGAACCCTGCTCTTGCAATTTTACAATTTAATAGAGCAGTGTGGAAACAAACACACTACAAGAGCTTTTTAAAGAGATTCTGTAACCACATTTTCAGCCTTATTTCTTCTATCCTATAAGTTCCTATACCTGTTCTAATGTTGTTTGGATTACTGCAGCCTTTTCTAATTGCACTGTCTCTGTAATATATCTAATCTTCTTTCCTTTGTCAAGCTTTGTCGACCCAGGGAGGAATGGGCTGCCTCTGTTGTAATGAATGCAAGTTATGCACGCCCCCTGCAGGCTCTGTGTGCTTTGTTTATTCATGAGGCTGAGGGAGGAGGAATCTGCCTTTCACATGCTGAGAAACTGTGAGAATTCCAGACCGGAGTGCAGACAATTCACTATGCAATAAAGACTTGTAGTATACTGTAACATGATATATATATATATATACATATATATATATATATATATATATATATATATATATATACACACACACACTGTGACAGAAATGACAAAGAGGGATCCAGGAGATCACAGTGACTCGATTGGTACATTTTTTATTGTACAAATCGGACAGTACAGATTCTATTTAAGCACTTGTGATTTTGAACAGCTCTTGCTAATGCACTGCTATGGGGGATTTTTATAAAATCACATCACTCCAGTGTGAACACACACATAGGATAACATTATAAAGAGCTTTTAAAATCTCAAAGTGCTTAGAAAAGCTCTGTAAGTGTGAACAAGGATTAAGGCAATAAGAAAGCCATGTATCTGTAGGCTGGGAGTTCCTGAGTCATATTTTACAAAAACGTAGAGCTTGGTCAGGGGATTAAGGAATTATCTAAATTTGATTGTGTGATTGCTTAATAATGTGACAATTAAGGCTACTCTTAAACGTTTCAAGGGTAACAAATATGTTTAAGAAGGAATAAAGTCTGTGCAGGCGCTCAACATAGATAGTAGTTCACAGTCCCAGAATAGTCTGTATTCAAATGGGCAAAAACGATCTCACACGTTCAAAGCTAAATATCCACCAGGTACTCTCACCAGCCTGATGCGTTAGCCTCATTTCACCACTCTCACATCAGACAAGTGCAAGTCTCTGGAATCACTCTAATTGTTCAGGAGCAGAGTAAAGGCTGGGGAAGTGATCAATGTGGCAGAAACAAGCACTTTTGTTGAATTTAGAACTTTTTTAAGGAATGCGCATCCCATCTGAACAACAAAGACTTAAACACAAGCGAGCATAGCTGATCGATACAGGGGGTCAGCATTGGAATCTGGTGAGCAGTTAACCATTATAGTGTTGGTGGTGGGAACACGTGGCTGATCACCTTATCACCTAACACGGGGTGAACTGTCACAACAACCTGTAATCTAGCAGTATCACGCTATGTCCGCATATTATGTTTAATCTACAGATGCTAAGAGCAGTGGAAGATCGTTGGAGTATATTGCTATGCTGTTTTGCTGATTTGTGATTGAGTCAGCCAACTGATCTGGTGAGAGTACCTGGTGGATATTTAGCTTTGAACGTGTGAGATCGTTTTTGCCCATTTGAATACAGACTATTCTGGGACTGTGAACTACTATCTATGTTGAGCGCCTGCACAGACTTTATTCCATTAATTTAGGGAGGTTGTTCCCATCCCACTGTGTGGCGACCCATGTTCTTTTTGCTTCATCGTCTGTGAAATTATATTTTAGTTTGGAGTAGCGCCTATAACCACATTAATTACAAAATGTTTAAGAAGGAATTTATAAAGAAGGGAAGAAGCTTATGAGAAGTTCTGTGTGTAACGATTGTGGAATCGTCTCCGTGGTCAGTGCACCAGACGTGCGCTGACGCGGTGGATTTCCTCCACAAGCGTATTATGCGGACATCTAGGCTAGGTGCTATGCACCCGCAGAGGGCAATTCCCACCGGCAGATGGCGCTGTGGAGTGCAGGCGAACACAGCCGCTGCACAGCCACAGATGCCAAATGGGAATTGTACAGATCCGGGACAAGGTACAATCAGGCAGGGCTGGATTGCCCACAGGGAACAGAGCAAAGGGACAGAACCAATGTGTGCCCACCAAATTAGTCGCCACCCAGCGGCGGCGGACACACAACGGCGGAAACGAAGTAGGAAACGCAATCCCAAGAATGGCGATTGCCAATAGCGACACAAGAATGAGCAGGACAGAGCACAAGGGTAGCAAAGGCACAGCAAATAATACAAAGAGAAAGATAAAGAAAATAACAAACGCTAGCTGAACGCGAACACCGCACTCATTCGCAACAGTGCACGCGTTCGTGCGCGGTCTCTGCGTGTTACGCACAACAGAGACAAGCATGCCTAACTAACCAAAGACAGACAAACACGAAACAGAGAACGCGAGCGCTTGCTTAACGGTTACCTCACCGAGCCTACAGCAAGCATTTCGAATCAGACAAGACAGACAAACGTGAAACAGGAACTAGGCAGAAAGGATCCACCGCTCTTCCGTCAGAGCAAGTGTGATCCAAGCAGAAACACAGATCAGAAAGATCCACAGCCGCTACCGCTAGCGGTTAGTGCGATTCAGGAAGACAGATCAGAAGGATGCACAGCGCTAGCGAAAAGAGGCTAGCGCGATTCCAGGAGACAGAACAGAAGGATCCCCAGCGCTAGCGAAAAGTGGCTAGCGCGATCCCAGGAGACAGAACAGAAGGATCCCCAGCGCTAGCGAAAAGTGGCTAGCGCGATCCCAGGAGACAGAACAGAAGGATCCACAGCACTAGCGCAAAGAGACTAGTGCGATCCAGAGAAGATAATAACAGAACAGAAGGGCCTACCAGTAGCAACCGCTGCTCTGGTTAGCACCCCACAGACAGACAGAACAGGCAATACAAATAATACAATCCTAACTAGACTAAGGAATCTGCCTAGCGCAGTTCCACGAATCACTCTAAACTAATCTTCAACGAGAAGTAGCATGGCTGACACTCACTAGGAGTGTATACTACAAACCTTGAAGGAATGACCAGCAAAAGACTGTGGGTAATCCCAACCTTTATACTGCCAGTCATCACATGAGGCAGGTAGGGGATTTGCATAACGAATGTATGCAAATTCCTCAGCAGCAAGCTGCAGAACTGACAAAAGGTCTCTCTTAAAGAGACCTGCAGAATGCAGATGTGAACAGTGGTCAAAACGCTGCCTGTCTGCACAGGCAGCTGAGCCGATTCTCACACTGTGTGCTTGAATGTGAGAAGGGGATTATAGTGGAAGACAGAATAAGGTTCTGCGCACAGCAAATGTTACTATTGGAGTAGTATATTGAAATCAGTGAAATCTGGAGGAGCAAGACCATGGAGTACTTTGTAGGCTACAGTTTAAAGTTTTAAGTGGATCCAGTAGGTAACTGGCAGCCAGTGATGGGCTTAACAGACGGAAACATCAGTGTAGAAGCTAGGTGATAGGTGGATAAGTTAAGCAGCAAAGTTCAGAATTTACTGTGGTGGAGCTAGTCTGTAGGTTAGTAGGCCACAGAAGAGGATGTTATAATAAAGCATTAGCAGTGTCTTGCAGGAGTAAGGGATGGATAGGAGAAGTTTTTGAGGTAAAAATGACAGGAGAGGGTTAATGAGTGAATGTGTAATCAATTTTGTAATAATAGATTTTACCTTTAACCTCCCTAGCGTTCTGGACAAGCTAGGCTCGCCCAGAGATGCCGGAGGTCGCCTCTCAGGCCCCGCTGGGCCGATTTGAATAATTTTTTTTTACAACACGCAGCAAGCACTTTGCTTGCTGCGTGTTGCGCCTGATCGCCGCTGCCCACCGCTGATCCGCCGCTACCTGCCGCAATGCAGCCTCCCCCCCAGACTCCGTGCGCTGCCTGGCCAATCAGTGCCAGGCAGCGCTGAGGGGTGGATCGGGACTCCCTGTGACGTCATGACGGTCATCACCATGGCGACGGGGGAAGACCCCCTGGAAATCCCGTTCAGAATTGCGCCGGGGGCGATCGAAGGGGTGGGAGGGACGCCGCAGGGAGGGGGGAATTATGTAGCTAGCGCTAGGCTAGCTACATGATAAATTTAAAAAAAAATTGCAAAAAACTTTCCCGCGGCCGCAGGGCCGTGGGAATCAGAACGCCAGGCAGGTTAAAGGAAACCAGAGCTGATGAAATATAAAAGTTTTATACATACCTGGGGCTTCCTCCAGCACCATGTGCACGGATCGCTCCCACACCATCGTCCTCAATCTTCTTCAGTATCAGGTCCCGTAACTTCAGCCAGTTGTGTCCAGTCTGTGCAAGAGAAGTGCGCCCTCTACGTATCTCTCCAGTGGTACACTTTTAGCAGCCAGCTTGAAAGCTGCAGTTATAGTAGTGTTATTGACATTTATTGTCATTTCATGTGTAGAAATGGACTGAGATGTAGGAAAATAATCAGTTGTGTTTTACTTATGTTAAATTTTAGGAGGCGAGAGATCACAAAGATACAGTTGTTGGGGATTCCTGATAGGAGCTTAGTGTGTTTTGGTGCTGAGCGATACCATCTGCATATAAGTGGTAGAGTCATTCAAGTTTCTTGGGTCCACAATCTCAAACAACCTAAAATGGGACAACAATACTGCCACTATCATCAAGAAAGTGCAACAGAGGATGTACCACCTATGGCAGCTGAAAAAGTTTGGCCTACCTCAAAATTGAATGGTGCAGTATTACACTACAACCATCGAATCCACTATAACATCATCTTTGACTGTATGGTTCGGCTCCTGCTCAGCATTAGAAAAGGAGAGACTACAGTACATCATCCAATCAGCAGAAAGGATAATTGGCTGTAGCTTACCTTCCCTGCAGGATATTTATGCTAGCAATTGCAGAAACAGAGCAACCAAAATTTCCTCTGACCCCTCTCACCCAGCTCACTCCAACTCCCAGCTCTTACCTTCAGGAGTAAGATTCCGGTCAATCGCAGCTATAACTTCTAGACACTAAACAGCTTTTTTTCCTTAGGCGGTAGCCATGCTTAATGCAGGACTGAAAATGAACAATTCTCACCTTGCTTACTGCCACTATATTTACATACTGTCCTTGACTTGTAATATACATACTGGCCCATATGCAATTCACTTTTTCACCTGAGTTTAAGTTAAAAAATATAAAAATATCACCTAGGAGAAAATTCAGGAGAAAAAAATAAATTGCTTATGAACCACTTTCTGTCCTTGTATTGTTTTTGTTTGTGTTTGTTAAGCAACTGCCAAGACAAATTGCTTGTAAGTGCAAACTTACTTGGCGAAATGAATTGATTCTGATTCTGAAATCCAAATGCATTTATTCATTTCTTTAGATTAAATGTATCGATGGACAGGAGTAGAGAACCAAGAGCAGAGTGTCGAGATACCCCAACATGGGATGGGAGGGACGCTGTTGTTTCAATAGGAGATAGTGAAAGAATTTTCAGAGATAGGAAGAAGTCCAAGAAAGAGCAAACTCCTTTATACATCTTCTTTGGTAAGGATTGTTTGATGTAGCTCTTAAGGTGGCCATACATCAGACGATGTATGGGCAGATCGACCACGAGACAAATCTCTCTTTGATTGAATCTAAACGGAGAGAGATCTGTTGCCTGCCCATACACCAGCAGTAAGATTCCTGGGAGATTTAAGCATCCAATTTCTTCGGAATTGGCCTTGCGGCGCTGAATCTGCCGCCTACATTGCTGCTTTCTTGATGTGAATGTGCCCAACGCCTGTGCAGTTAAATCTTTATCTGTGCGCTTAGTCCCCATTCATCTTTTGCATTAGCATGAAAACAAAAGTGAATTTCTCATTTCAGATTTGCTTTAAGTTTTTCAGCTTTTCAAAATGATAGTATAAGGGTCATAAATCTGTTGCACAAAAAGCAGAAACATGAAGGTGTTAATTACATTACAATGTTGTACATACAATGTACGGGGATAGAAAGATAAAGAATACAAATAAACTATCTTTTTAAATAGAACTGTACTAGTAACTCTGTACTACTTGTGACATGCTCTGTCTCTCTGTGTGTGTTTATATGTGTTTTTACTGTGCAGACAGATAATGAACTGAGTGCTGGGAATGTGTATGTGCTCTCTGTGGGAATCCTTGTGTGTTTTTCTCAGAATTGCTGCTGAATGTTTTGCAATAAAAGTGGATTCTGGGTTACTCCCACCAGGTCTACAAAAATATTAAAATATGAGACTTTATTATGGTTTCTGTAAAGCCATGGACTAATCTCCTCATTATTATTCATAATTCAAGCACTAAATATGCTGCAAAGGATATACACGACAGCAGAATTCCCAAGGATGTTGGCCTTTAGTTCTGAAACTGAGATGAATTGCTGGAAATCATGCCCAGTGCAAAATCCAGAAACACAAAACACAGACATGACAATCTGTTGAACTTGCTCATAAGCTGTTGTTGCCTATACATTATATTGCCAAAATTCTCTTTTTCTGCTATTGATTATTTTCCCCTTTTAAAGTTTGCAGTAAAGTTTGTTAGAACCTTGCTCTTCTCTCCATGTTGTGCGACTTTACTAAACGTACTAAACATATTAAGGTATTTTATTGGTAAGGTTTAAAAATATCTCCTTGGAGAAAACGCAGGAGAAATGTTATCTGGAGGTGATAATGCCAACATAGGGGGTCATCTAATTCTGCAAATAAATAAATAAATAATTTGAGGGAAAATCAAAGAGAAATAAGTGATCAATTTGATCATGCAACTTATTTGTAAGTCTGTTAGTGGTTGGTCACAACCATTCTTCATTTCTGCTTCCTGTTTTCTGATGGAGCAGAGTGGTGTGTGCACATGCAGACAGTATAGCACGTTTTTCTCTTTAGGGAGCAAAAGGGGTTATCCGCACACCCATGTGCATATGCTGTGTGTGCTACGATCAGTAAAATATTCCAAAAACAAAGAAAAAAAGAGACCCTCTAGAAAAGCACCACTCAGCTATTACTTAATCTGATCACAAATAAATCTTTATTTATACACATTTGAAAAAAACACAACATATATTTCATCTAAGATATATGGATTGGAAGGGGGGTACATCAATCCACATATATATATACACTCATATATCTATACCAATCCAAAAAAAGTTAAAAACAATTAAAAACACAAATAATAGCACAGCCTCACCATCTGATCCATATTGCACATCCCCACATAGGTATTTACAATCAATTAATATATCTATCTCCACTCAAGGCTTATTACAAGCCCTTGAGATGGAGGAACCCGGGTTCAGTATAAAGTGCAGTGCAATAACATGTAATCAAACACCATATGACATATGTTAAATATGAAAAGACTTGATGTGATAACAACCTTCAATAGTGGAGCAACCTATAGATAAAGTGCAGAGTGCAAAGGAAAGAAAAAACGTGCTAGAAAAATTGATACTTAGACCAGGTATGAATCAACAGGAGCGCAATGAGGCAAGGCAGGCAGAGGTTCCCCTCACAATAGATCCCACTACTTTGCGGATTTCCGTCCGCTTTCTCCTTGAGGGGACACTGGGTAGCAGCAGTGAGGATGACTGGGACGCTCTGATCTATTACCAGCCGCAGAGTCTGCATGGAGGTGAGCAGCTGGTGCAGGAAGCTTGGAAGGCTTAGGGAAGGAAGTGAGTGTGGGGAGGAGGGAAGGATAAAGTGAGTGTGGGGAGGAGGGAAGCATGAAGTGAGTGGGGACTCGGGACTCGGGAAGGGTTGTGGGGTGGGAAAAAGCTGGAGGTAACTGTGCCAGTAGATTGGGTAGCCCAGAAAGTACCCATCTCTCTTTCACCACCTGTCACACTAAATGTACCCAGCAGACACATCTTTTCCAAATTGCTGAGGGTGATGATGGTGGTAGTTGGGTAGTGCTGCCAGGACTTCATTAAGTAACGACACTGACACCCTCCCATCGTCGTTTCCCCCCCCCCCCCCCCTGTCACTTGCACGCACCCCTGGTCCCTGGAAAATGTTCCTGATGCTGAAGCGGTCTTTGGGCCAAAAAAGGTTGAGGACTGCTGCTGTAAATTACTCTTGTGTTTTCAGTTATTTTTTATCTGGAACAAACCATAGGTTTGCTTCCAGTAGATAGGATTTTCATGCTTAAATTTAAATTGTACTGGCAGGGTTTTTATTTATGCCAAGTTACCTGTTCTCTGTAAATATTGTAAATAGCACTTGTGTTGCTGGAGGTCAAAGACTGTCTCAAGGCTTGCTTCACGCTGTGTCTGTCCCAGAGGACTAAAGCACCCCCTGCCTTCCCTTTATTGTATGTGTGTGTGTGTGTACAAATACTATATATATATATATATATATATATATATATATATGTATATATATATATATATATATAATGATTAAAGGGATGCTTACAAAATGGTCATTATGGAATATATTGAAGTAACCCCTTTTAAGAAGGATTTATTTCTGTTAGTATTTACATTATTAACCACTTAATGACATGCTGACTTATAAAAACGTCCTGCTAGAGCCTCTTAATGGCTCCAGGACGCTTTTATAAGTCTGACAGTGCTGCTGCCGCTGTGCGCGTTCATGTGCACGCGTGCATCTGTACATGCGCGCTCCCGTGGGTGCACGTGCATCCACATGCACGTGAAATTAGTGGAAAAAACAAACAAACAAAAAATACACCTTTATTTCCAAATGATGTATTGTCACCATTCTTTGTACTAGGGACATAATTAAAATCTTGTTATAACCAGGACAAATAGGCAGATAAAATGTGTGAGTTTTATGTACAGTAGCAGTGTTTATATTAAAACCATAGGAGATGAAATTGGAGAAATAGTGTTTTTTTTTTTCATTTTTTCCTTGTATTTCCTTTAAAAATGCATAGAACATAAAGTAATTACTGAAAACAAGTATCAACCCCAAAAAGCCCAATTGGTGGTGAAAAAAACAAGATATATATCATTTCATTGTGATTAGTAGTGACTAAGCTATTCGCAAATGAAAGGGATGAGCACAGAAAGGTGAAAATCGCTCTTGTCCGTTAGGGTAAAAACCGCCTTGGGGTGAAGTGGTTAACATGCAGTGATGCAGGCTGCATGGCAGACACATTATGGAATTCCCACTATAAGTGGCACATATGGCATTTATTTTATAGAACCATATGCTTGATTTGCATAATAACTAAAAGGCTCACCTTTAGATTAAACTCTTGTGCCCTGCTCTATGTACCATATCCTCAAAAACAGCTGTAAGCTAATAGTAGATTTCCTCAAATGCGGGCATTGAAAGAGAGCTTTGTTTTTATTTCCCTCCGATGTAATGCTGTGGCGTGCTTGTCTCACATGCATTTCACATTCTATTCTGCACAGTCCATTCACAACATGCGAGGTTTAGTAATGTCTTGTTTCTATAGCAACCCAATGGTTCAATGAATTCCCTGCTTAGTGCCTACTGTTTCAGCTGCTGTAGACGATAGGTAAAGTAATAAATGTAAATGTTTCTCGTTAAAACAGATAACACCATTTTACATGAAGGAAAATAAAAAAAAAACATATATTTATTTTGCAGCTGTTATAAACTGCTATTATAAATAGCTTAGAATGCACAATGTCTTTATGGTTCACTGTTGACATCAATTGACAGTGTTTGCATAAGGTTTACTTATAAGGGGCAATTAGGGGTCATTGATTCCTGTGCTGAAGCATAGAATAACCTTTTGGGCCTTTCCAAACTTCCTTATCCTGCAGTAAAGCTGGACTGTACTGCCAGACATTTTATTACAGTTCCTTCTTAATTCTAAAGCCATTTTAAGTGTAATCTACACAGGCAAAAACATAGGATACATACTAAACAAAATTGCACTCGTTATGTTGCATGTGGGCTCAATAAAACAACAGGACAAAATTAATCTTCCAATAAAGGTGGCAATACACAATACAATAAATTAATCCTATCTTATGGAAAAGTAATACCTTTTAATGGCTAACTGATAAAGTTAAATAATGCAAGCTTTCTGGGATCTAGTCCCCTTCTTCAGGCATATTTCTAGATGTTAGCTGTAGTAAAACACTGATGCAGGGAAGCTGCATGAAGATGGCAGTTGTACTGGTTGCTGTCCCAGAAAGATCCCAGAAAGCTTGCATTATTTAACTTTATCAGTTAGCCATTAAAAGGTATTACTTTTACAAGACTTTGTTTTTTTCTACCTACATATATTGTTTGGCTAACACGGTACAGAAACATTTTTACTACTACTCCTATCTTATGGCAATTCTATAAAAATAATTGGTTGTATAGAAAAATTGACTGATTTTGTTTTTGTTCGTTAGAGCAGGGCTTCCAAACCCTGTCCTCAAGTACCACCAACAGTGCATGTTTTGCAGGAAACCACAAAAATTCACAGGTGGAGTAATTCGTGTCTCACAAAGCTTATCAGCCACATCCGTACCAGCAGTTTCTGGCCCCTTAAAGAGGATCTCCAGTGAAAATAATGTAATAAAAAAGTGCTTAATTTTTAAATAATCATGTATAAATGATTTATTCAGTGTTTGCTCATTGTAAAATCTTTTCTCTCCCTGATTTACATTCAGGCATTTATCACATGTGACATTTTTACTGCTAGTAGGAGATGTCCATGGAAAGAGATGCTGCTTGCTTTTTTGGCAGTTGGAAACAGCTGTTATTTCCCACAATACAACAAGGCTCCCACAGTGTGATGTCATGACCTCAGAGCTGTGATGCGCTGACATCACTCTGCGCTGACATCACTCTGTGGGAGGGGATTCTCTGCAAAATCAGCCATACAGAACCCCTGATGATCCGTTTGAGAAAAGATTTCTCATGGGGAAGCGGGTACCAGCTACTGATTGGGATGAAGTTCAACTCTTGGTTACGGTTTCTGTTTGAGGACCAGATACTGCTGGTGCCAAAGAACAGTGCCTCCCGGTGAATCACCGTACATATCTGCCACTCCCGCTGGTCACTAATTCTGCTGCCCGTTAGTAGAATATCTGTAATTGTAATTTTTTCTACTACTATTTTCTACTAGCAGCTATGTCTGGCACCCAAATTACTCTAGCGCCCTTTTATAGATGTACATGGGATGTGGGGCTTCTGATAAAAAGACACAGAAGTATCAGTGCAGGCTGCTGTGGAGGCAATAAACAACAACAATGTTACCTCAGCACAAAGGGTAGTCAGGACAATCTCAGTAGTAGCACTCGCCGCTGGTCAGCACATAAAGGGTTACAGTACCTTATCCTGTAGTGTTCAGCGCTTGGACAAAACAGACATGCGCTGTGTATAGGTTTATCTTGCTGTAATCCCGAACTCCACGCTGCAGAGGCAGCGTATGCGGCGATCAGCGGAACAGCTCGTCTCTCCTCCTCTGGTCACGTGGTCTGTGCACTTCCTCCTTCCGTCGGCTCTGCGTGTCAGAGTGGTTAACAAACTGACTCCCAGCTGGAAATAGCCTGATAGCGCTTCCTGGCTTTGTCTCTGAGAGTGAGAGCACTCAGGAGAGGATTCCTGTCTTTGTGGTGATTATTCTCTGACCAATCTGGGTCCAAGAGAAAGGATTATTTACTTTCATGTTATTTTCGGTTATTATGGAAGCGATGCTTAGCTGATCTTCATATGGACATGCCATTTCTTTCAGAGATCTTTCAGAGAGATGGCATGTCCATATGAAGATCGGCTAAGCATCGCTTCCTCTAACTGCTAGTCTGATCATGCTGAGGGAGTGTCTCTGTGAGGATCCCTCCTGTAGCGTATTCTGTCCGTTGCAGTGGAGCTGCAAACGGACAGTTCTGGCTTATCTGCTTGCATTCGGTATTGCATTTGCAATGGGTTTCATTGTCATTTGCAATTGCTCTGCCGTTCTGGGCAGCTCAGGATTCTGTCATCATTCCACCAATTGCTTGTTGCAGCTGAGCTGCGGCCAGATAGCCCTGGAAACCCTGCATGCATGTTGTTAAATAATACTGCATGTATTTCTTATGGGAGTCCTTTGCATTCACAGCCAGCTAGCAAATGGCAATTAAGCCAGCTCAGGATTGAGTGATTACCATTCAGCTGTGTGGAGATTTGCATACCTGCATCCATTGGCTGATGCCAGCATAAAAGTCTGCCTCCCATTTCTTACTCGCCCGTCATAGTGGTCAGTACGCTGATCTGCTGGGCACCTTGTTACTCTGTATAATTCTGTTATTGTAGTTCTATGCGACCTTATTACTTGTGCTTTAGCTAGTTCTTAATAAATATATATGCAGACTTGCTAATATATATTTATCCGTTAGTTGAGCCGTTTGTTATTTTTCTTATTATTGTGTATTGCCTAGTTCCATGCTTGATGGACGTTCGCTGCATTCGCAGTGGATCAATGACGTCCATTATCCAGATAGCTTGGATGCTGCCATCACCACGTTGGTGACTGGTAGTATTCCTGCTACTCTAGTTTCTGGGAACATAACTATAGGCTACAGTTGCTATTAGTTACGTTCTATCCTGTAGTCTTGCCTGGGTGGATGCTTGCTGGTGACTGTTGTTAGCCTGCTTGCTCTGCTTCTGTGGATGTGACTGTGAGCTGTGGTTGCTACTAGTTACGCTCCAATCTATAGTCCTGTCTTGTCCCTGTCTGAATGCTTGCTATCGCTAAGGCAGCACAGTGCGAACTAAGGCAGCGCAACATCGCACTGTGCTGCCATTGTGTTTTATTTGTAGCGATATTGGAACCCCAAAGCTTGCAGTTGCTCTGGGCAGCCTGTGTAACCTCTTCCATTATCTAGCTCTTAGCCTTGTTGCGCTGGGAGTCAGTTTGTTAACCACTCTGACACGCAGAGCCGACAGAAGGAGGAAGTGCACAGACCACGTGACCGGAGGAGGGGAGACGAGTTGTTCAGCTGATCGCTGCATACGCTGCCTCTGCCGGTGCAGCATGGAGTTCGGGATTACAGCAAGATACACCTATACACAGCGCATGTCTGTTTTGTCCATGCACTGAACACTACAGGATAAGGTACTGTAACCCTTTATGTGCTGATCAGCGGCGAGTGTTACTACCGGGATTGTCCTGACTACCCTTTGCGCTGAGGTAACATTGTTGTTGTTCATCCCCTGACTTTTGGGTCTGGAGTCGTCCCCCACCTCATAGCAGCAGAAATATCCATCATTGCGCTACTCTGTGTTGTTTTTCATTGCTGTGGAGGGAAGCTGTTTTTAAAACATTAGACAGTCAGAGGGCCCTCAGATCTCCTCTGGTGGCAACATAATCAATGCATTATGATTGTATTATTGCCTCTTCAAATGTACCTTAAATATGTATATTTGTAGCAGAAATATAAGCTGTAGTTTTGTTTATCTGTTTATTTTTCATACAGTGTCTGAATGCAAGCATGCCTCACATAACAAAACAGCAGTAACACACTCTGTACAGAAACTGAAAGGGCAGCTCCGCCTATTCTGTTCTATGTGGTCTCTGCAGGGGGTACTCCTTGTAGTCAGATGTTGTGGGATGATCATATCTTTCTCCACAAGACTTGCTTTATGTCTTTGAAGTGTTGCTTGTTTACCAAGTTTACCAGCTGTGATAAGTCTTACTGTTGCATTGCAAATAAAATGTAATAGCTTCCAGATATTGTGTGAAGCTGCCGAATCTAAATCTTAGGAATTACTCTATGAAGGGAATAAGCTTACTGGAGTAAAACTTTTTGAAGAAAATAATTTTATTTGACTAGCAAGCCTTAGTACCTTTAATGTTCTAAATATAGGTAATACAAAATGGCTTCATTTGGACCATGAAGAAGAAGACGACAATAACCACTAAATTTATATTGATTTATATCAGTTACTAAATGTTACCATTTATGGACTAGAAATGTAAACAGCGTGACAAGCAACCTGTTAAAAATAGAAACAGATTCCACACGTTCCTGCTGAGAATACAGTTGCTCTGAGGTTTCTCATACTCATTAATGTTCCTTACCAGGGTCAGCTGAACTATACACTCCAGATTACACTGTCCACTACTTTTTGTTCTCTCTTACTCACATTGTTTTTCCAAATATCTGTATTATGCCCAGTGGTAGGCATATAATTACTGCTTTCATGCTCTTGTGAAGTCTTTGTATGCCTGCATTTTCTGTCCTGATCTTTCCATATCTGGGTGCTGTAAATCTTATAAGCTAAGGGTACCTGAATTGACATATGACACAATCAGATAAACATAGGTACTTGTACTAGTCCCACTAAGAAATTGGTTAAAGTCTTTTTCTATAATCCTATACATCAAGTGTTAAAAACTAGTTCTGTTATTTCTGCAAATGAAGCAGTAAAACAGACAAAGTAAAATTTAGTTGGAAGCCCTGAAAAGTTAAAGTGAATCTGTATTGTTAAAATCGCACAAAAGTAAACATACCAGTGCGTTAGGGGACATCTCCTATTACCCTCTGTCACAATTTCGCCGCTCCCCGCCGCATTAAAAGTGGTTAAAAACAGTTTTAAAAAGTTTGTTTATAAACAAACAAAATGGCCACCAAAACAGGAAGTAGGTTGATGTACTGTATGTCCACACATAGAAAATACAACCATACACAAGCAGGCTGTATACAGCCTTCCTTTTGAATCTCAAGAGATCATTTGTGTGTTTCTTTCTCCCTGCAGTTCTCATGCAAAGTGCTCTTTTTTCTCCTGCAAACAGCTTTGCCCTTGTCTGTAATTCTTCAGTATGTGAAAGCCCAGCCAGCTCAGAGGACGATTTATCCAGCTTGTAAAAGATAAGAGAGAAGAGAGAAGCTGCTCTAATCTAAATAATACACAAGCAGTGTGCATAGAGGGGCCTGAAGGGGGAATTCATAGCAGAACCACAACACTGAAGAACTTGGCAGCCTTCCAGACACAGGCTGACAAGTCTGACAAGGGAAAGATACATTGATTTATTACAGAGACTGTGATAGTAGAAAGTGCTGCAGTAAGCCAGAACACATTAGAATAGCTTTTGGAACTTGTAGGATGATAAAAAACAGGATGCAATCTTTGTTACGGAGTCTCTTTAATAGAAGGCAAAACTTTTTATCTGGCTAAGGAACCAATACTGATAAGGGTTTAGTGCTGAAAAATTCAAATGGTCAGTACTTCTGTTTGTATTCGTATCAGCATGCAGCTGATCCTACTTGCTTACTCTTATTTACACTGACCATTCTGCAATTAGTGCAACCCATGCTAAGTAATGCTGGTGTTGTTAGTGTGACATGCACTATGCAAGTAGCATAATGTGCTTTACCCTAGCAAGGCTCATATTACTAAGGCAACGTGGGTATCAGTAAAATGTACTCATATTTTACTGCAGCAAAACCCTTTTCTTACATAAAACCCTCCCTCTACGATACCTAATTTTAACCACCCCCAGGTGCATAACCTTAACCCCCACCCCACAGCTAACTTTAACCAACCCCTACCCGTGCCTAACCTCCCCTCCGCACACCTAACCTTAACCCACCCCTGCCGCAAAGATGTATGCAAAAACCCTAATTTTCATGTGCTGCAATAGCAACTACACTGTGAAATTTGCAGTGCACAATACGATGAATATCGTATTGTACATAATACGATAACTATTGTATTGCACACAATATGATAAATATCGTATTGTACATTGCAGGTGCTGGGGGCACCCAAATTTTACAGTGTAGCCGCTATTTACTACTGCACCTATGGGGGCGCCCAAGTTTCAACTGCAAGCAGGCACCCAGATTTCCGGCCCGGGGGCTCTACTTCTTGTTAGTGTAAGTAACAGCAACGCTTTACCAGACTTTAGTGCATATGCCTCTTAGTGAGTAAATGCTTTGAAATGCTTTAGAAAGTGTGCCCTTGATTTCCAGGGCCCCTGCAGTGTGTCCACGGTTTCCAGTGTCCAGAAAAATATTTCCTAGCTTTCCAGTACTCTTTACAGTGTTACCAGCCACGTTACAAAATGGCTGTAAGACCGCACTGCACCACTGTGAATGTGGCCTAAGCAACTTTCTTTTTAATGTACCAAATACTTATGGACTATACATATTAATATATAACATATGCCATGTAATAACATACACAAACTTAATTATAAACCTAAGATACCCCTATCTGATTAATGATTTAAAGTAATTATTTTTGCAGCATTCTTACCTGTTATTTGCTAAGTCTACTGCTAGTGTGTGCCTACATTCTGCTTGTATCTAATCTTTACAGAAACAAATAGTCCACAGAAAAATTATATTGCCATCTATCAGTTTTATATCAGCCTGTTGTCTTTCCTGCACGCAGCTGACATCAGTAATGGCTTCAATCCTTCCCTAGTAGTGATTCAGTCATTGGAGGGAGATGATATCTTGACTTTACACAAGAGACAGTTCTGGGCAGCAGCGTGTGAAACATGACTATAACCCATTGGTAAGCGGTAAAAGATGTGATGTGTCAGTTATTATTCACATGAGACACTGAATGTGATCGCTGTCACTCAGACCAGGCTGGGAGGCTTGTCTCTCAATATGACGTGAGATTAATAAGTTTATACCTTTACAAATACTACACACAGTGTATATCCATAGCCCCTATCTCTGTGGGCCTTTTCTAATTTGCAAAATGGAAATAGATATATACACAGTATCTCACAAAAGTTAGTAGACTTCTCACATATTTGATATTATATATCTTTTCATAGGACTACATTGTAGGCAAGACACTTTGATACAATGTAAAGTAGTCAGTGTACAGCTTCTATAACAGTGTAAAGCTGGCCACTAACGTTCCAATTTCTAGCGAAAAATCGTTCGAGGGATCAGAAATTTTGATCGGATTGGTTGTAAAGAATCTCAGTTGATGGGCACAATCGATAATGAACGATTATAAAAAAAATCATCCGATTGAATTTTCATCGAACCAAAATTTGGATTTTCTTGTTGGTCGTGATAGATAGGAAGCAATGATTGGTTAGTTGATGGTGTAGTGAACGATTTTTTGTCCGATCAGAATTTCTGATTGCTCGAACGATTTTTCGCTAGAAATTGGACCGTTAGTGGCCACCTTAAGTTTCCTGTCCCATGAAAATAATTCAACCCACAGCCATGTCTAAACTGCTGGCAACAAAAGTGAGTACAGCCCTAAGTGAAGAATGTCAAAATGCTGCCCAAATACAATTACCAAAAACAACAAAAGAGCATTTGTAAAGGGCTTTTCTCCCATAAGATCCAAAGCACATGTAGATATTTTTCCTCCAGGGAAGGGGTCAATGTTTTGAATTAATGGTACAAGGCGTCAGGGGTCAACGGGGTGTAGGTATGTTACATTTTGAGTTTTTGCTTACACACTGGCCTCAATTCGTTAATACAGAAAACAGCTGATCTTACCAAACATGTAGTCAACTCAAAGTTCACTGTTAGGGCTGGTGCACACCAGAGCGGTTCTGAAGCGTTTTTTAAAACGCTTTCAGGGGGAAAACTGCTTGTCTAATGAAAGTAAAGTTGAAGAGAAATCGAGAGCCCAATATGGTGTAGTATGTCAACATTGATTGGATAAATGAAACAGTGAGATGGTAATACTCACAAACACGGGTTACCACCTAGGTAACCACTCATTAGGCAGGTGAGGAGATTAGACCTGTCCTCACTCAGGATTAAGAAGTCGCTCTCTGTAGATAGGAAGAAAGGGGGTAGATCACCCCTCCACCTGGGGTAGACTCAAATATATTGGTAGGTGAACAGAGGCGCCAGAAGGATAAAAGTACATAACATTTTTAAAAAATTGCTGGGAGGAAGTGGTGGACTCGCCTCCGTTAAAGCAGACACCAAGGACTGTAAATATATAGATATACACATTTATTGAAAATACCCCAAAGATGCAACAAGCATTAAAGTATAAGAAAGTGGAAAAAAACTCTGAAAAACGCTAGATCAGAGCTGTTTTCCAGACGTTGTTTGTTATAGTAACTGTTCAGTAACGGCTTTACTGTAACAATATTTGTAATCTGCTACACAAAAAACGCTCCAAAAAACGATATTGCTCTGAAATCTGCTTCAAAAACCTCTAGCGTTTTGCAGATCTGCAAGAGGTTTTTGGTGTGCACTGGGCCTCTCTGCTTGGACTAGTAAAATTATTGACTAGTAAGGTAAATTACCCACTTGTGCTGTAAATACATAAATAAACATAAATTCACAAAAATTAGAGTATTTGTTAGAACAAGTCAGATTTTTTGTATTTTAAGACCCATGCTGTTGCCTCATCTCAGGAAGGGTCAGCTAGGAGCACACAGCGGAGTTAGAACATTCTGATGGGAGGTGTGCAGGGGCTTGTAATCCTCATAGCCATGTACTCTGCTATCTGGCAAGCTGGGTGTCTTATGCTGCCACTTGTCTGGCCCTGAACTGCCTCCCTCCCTCCTCAATCGGCCTTCACTGAGACCTTTCTCCACTCCCCATTCCTCTTCCCCTCTGCCAGTTCAGAGATAGGTGCAGGTAACCTTGTAACTGGTCATACAGTGTATATCAACTCCTTCATTGGTACCTTCATCGGAACCTCCAGGATTATTCTCTTATGTCTGTCCTCGTGTATTGTTGTGTGTCTTGTCTTGTGATGTCACTCGACATAAACCAGAGGAGTGAAATGAATATAAGAGAAGTGATGACAGAATTCCCAGCGTCACTGCTGCTGACCTTTGTATTGGGATGAGGTTTTTATTTGACGATATAACTATACTTGTATAGGTTTGGTATAAGGAGTACATGGAAGCTCTTATTATAGAGGGGGAATAGATGCATTTGTTATGAAATGAGTTTGTGGCTGCATTTGTTGTATGGTGAATGTTGTTGGTGCATTTGTTACTGAATGGTTACAGATGCACACATTATGGGGGACGATGTATTCGTTTACGTTTTATGGGGCTATGGAAGTACATATTATATGGAAGATATTATGGCTGCACTTACTATATGGGGATGTGGCTGTGCTTCTTTTGTGGGTGATATGATTGCACTTGTTAAATTTCCAGGCAGAATTGATCCAGGGATTTATCTGACTGCCTTCTGGAGTCGGTAAAGAACTTTTCCTGTTCAAGGCTAATTGGTCCAAACCTGTAAAGGTTTTTCACCTTCCTCTGGATCAATTCAGTGACTGCACATGCTATATGAGGACTTGGTTATTTTTACATGTAGACTTGTTAGAGGAGAGACATAAATACATTATTATGTGTAGGGGCGTGCACACACTCATTATAGAAGGGGCATTATGTTTGCAATTATGCTTGCATTTGCTATATGAAGGCATAAATCAAAATAAAATGACCCGCACACCAAGTAGGGATTTACTCAAAGATGAAATTGTATTAAGAAAAATCAAGCACAGAAAGATTACAAACATTTGAGGCTGGTGTAGCCAATTAACATCAGCAACTTTTGACACAATGGTTATACAAAATACATAGAAACTGCAACAGGTTCACATAAGCATAACATCAAATACGCACACTGAGTCCAAAAGTTAAACAGTGATACAAACTACATGCATAGAGAAGCTCAGGGCAGCAATGGGAAAATGTACAAATAGAACCTAGCTCATAAATCCAAGAGCCCTGACAGTGCTGTTTCGTCTACCTTTTTCAAAGGGTTCCGGATATCAGGATCAGGCTGAGCAGCAGCACCGTAAAGGAGATCGGCGATCCCCGGCCTCTGATTGGCCGGGGATCGCCGGCATCTGATAGGCTGAAGCCTATCCTAGGCGGCGCAGGAGGGATCGCCATCCTGTGCCGCCCACAACAAGAGGGAGAGGGAGGGAAGGAGAGGGAGGGAGGAAATCGATGCGGAGGGGGGCTTTGAGGAGCCCCCCCCCCGCAAAACACAGATAGCCGGCGGCGATCAGACCCCCCAGCAGGACATCCCCCTAGTGGGGAAATAGGGGGGGAAGTCTGGTCGCCCTGGCTGAAACCTGATCTGTCCTGTGGGCTGGAGAGCCCACGCAGCACAGATCAGCGCAGAATAGTCTGGTCATCACAACACCAGTTGCCTGGCTGATCTATTTGGCTGCATTAGTATTGGAATCACACCAGAAACAAGCATGTAGCTAATCTTATCAGATCTAATCTGCTCCATGCTTGTTCAGGGTCTATGGCTAAAAGTATTAGAGGAGTAAGATCAGCAGGACAGTCAGGCAACTGGTATTGTTTAAAAGGAAAAACATCCCTATCCCTCTTGTTACCCCTTGTTACAGTTGTCCTTCAAGATAAAACCATATCTATAAAATACATCAACAGTATTTCAGTTCACAATAAATTAGATTTTGCTTAGTATAACCTTCACTGGAATGTATGTCAATTTGGTCCACAAGACGAGATGATAAATGAGTGACCAGATCTGTTGGGCACATAGTAGTCACCAAGTCTCTATTCTTTTGTTGGCTGTCCAGTATAACCATTGTACATTTATGCATGTAATTCTGAAGATTCTTCAGACATGGTCTTCTTATTTCTAAAAAGTTAAAAGAAGATACAGTACATCTTTCCAATACCAGATCTGACATTCACCTTTTGGGGAATATTCAGGAAGTCGTTAAAATTCCCTTCAGAAGAGGGTTTTCATATGTCTGTTAAGTCAGATTTTACTACTTTAGAATAAGATGTTTTCTGTTGTAAGCGTTGAATGATAAATTTCATGTATAGAGAGTTTTTCACAAGTAAAAAAGATAAGAGTATTTCAGTTCTCATAGCAACCACAGTCAGTTTCAAAGAAAAGTTTTACATTTTTTGTAAGACTCATCCTCTTTTTTTAACCATTGTTAATATTGAAAAATCCAACACATTTGCAAGTAAAAAAAGTATTTCCATCCACTCGTTTGTAGTTATGAACAGTATATTAGATTACAACTTATTCTACCACTAAGCTGCCTGTTCAATTGTAATGCTGCTCTTCAAACCTATTTTTAATAGATCCATAATGACCCATACTTTGCATTGACTCTAAACAGCCAAATGTAAGCTGCATTGCATGGCTCTGCTTAAAGAGTACCTGAGCTGAAACAAATATGGGGATGCCATCCTTATATTCCTGCTCTGGTACGTGGGCTCATCCTCCAGCAACAGATACAAAATACAGAGGGTCATCAATTCAACGGAGAGAATTATTGGAATACCCCTTCCCCCTCTAGACCTCATCTACAACACCAGATTGCACTCTAGAGCAATGAAAATTGCTGGCTACCACTCCCACCCAGCCATAGCCTTTTCAGAAGGCTCAAATTAGCCAGATGTTCTGGGCCATCCCGGCCAGGACCACAAGGCGTTTGAACACTTTTTTCCCTGCAACCGTCAGACTCTTGAACTCTGTTTGAGCCATTCTACTGTTTGATCCATTCTCCCCCCCCCCCGTGGTCAAGTCACCCCACCCTAGGCCACAGCCATCTGCTGTCTGCTACCTGTTTTTTACGTGGGCTGCTACTCTGTTCACTGTTACTGTCTTGCTATTGGTTGTACCACTATCACTGTCTCATCTCTGCAATACTTTGTTATTTCTGTATATTGGTTTAGGTTTTTTTTTTATTTTGTTTCTAATGTTATAATACTTTCATTGTGTCTAATCATTGTGCCAAACCCAATTCCAAGCATGACCAGCTGTGCTTGGCGAAATAAACCAATTATGATTCTGATTCTGAAAGAAAACTCAGGAGAAAAGGTAAAGGAATAGGGGCCTTGATATCTATATCATACATCCCAACTTGGCGTGAAAAGAGGGAGGGACACTTGTAAAACACACCCCTAGACATGCATACCACAAATAATTAATGGGCAAAATATAGAGTTTTATCGTTCATAAATAATACTGGCCCTCTCTGTCACGCCTAGTTTTCTTTTATATTATTTTTTAAAAATAAGCTGTACATGAATCTAGAGGATGGGAATAAAGTTTACAGGCATATAAACATATTTATAATACAGCATGAATACAGTACTTGTGTGTGTACACATAATTCTACATCAAGCCTAAAGGACAAATAGGAAAAAGGGGTCTGGAATTTTATTCCAAAACAGATACTATTCCTCCCAAAAAGTTACATTTGGGGGCTATTGAATGGTAGTTCTGGGTCAATGAATGAAAGTAATCAAGATGTGGATAAGTATAACAGCCAAACAAGTATCAGTTTTGAAAGGTAATCACGATTGTCTTTTCTTATCAGTTATGGTTATCTGTAAGTTAAATGTTTACTCAAAGCATATTTTAAAGAGAGTCTGAAGTGAGAATAAATCTCACTTCAGACCTCATAGTTAGCAGGGGCATGTGTGCCCCTGCTAAAACGCTGCTATCCCGCGGCTTAACGGGGGTCCCTTCACCCCCAAATCCCCTCTGTACAGCCGGGGAGCGCTTCCGCATTGGGGCAGGACTAACCGCCGCAGCCCTGCCCCACGCGCGTCTGTCAGCGCGTAACTCCGCCTCTTCCCTGCCCCTCTCAGTCTTCCTTCACTGAGAGGGGCGGGGGAGAGGCGGCGATGCGCCGCTGATAGACGCGACTGGAGGCAGGGCTGCAGCCATTAGCCCTGCCTCCAGGAAGAAATAAATTACGACTAAATCTACGACCAAGTTTTGCGGGGGTGGGTTTGGGGGTGAAGAGACCCCTGTTTAGCCACGCGATAGCGGCGTTTTAGCAGGGGCACACATGCCCCTGCTAACTATGAGCTCTGAAGCGAGATTTATTCTCGCTTCAGAGTCTCTTTAAAAACATGTGTCATTATCATTATCTTAAGGTACTTGACATGCGAATCATACTATGGTTCCACGTTTACTTCTTTCTCATAGTTGCCCTGCTTTCTTGCTTGTGGAACAATTGCCATCATGCTTGTCAAGAAAGCACTATGCAAAGAAAATGGAAAGTTAAAATTTCAAAGTTTGCCCTACCATGCATCACCTCAGCATGTAATACAAAAGACTTAAGTGACAAATAGAAGACATTTCAAATAAGTTCTCTGTTTGTACAAGGGAGGGTCAAATCCCATCTCCTATCCCCCCTTCCTGGAATCTCCCGATCATTAGACTTACTAAACAAAACAGACGTCTCTTATGGCCAGTAGCAGAAGTGTGAGTAACGCACAATGGCACATCAGGAATTTACTGTGTAATTTCCAGCCATATAATTAAGGGTCACAGCTTTAGGTTGTGCCCAGGTGCATAACAACTACCTGTCCTGGTGCTGGGAGCATGATGCTCCATTGTTGCTGCTCTGCATGCAAATCAGGAGTGGGCCCAGGTGCTGGGGGTATGAAGGTGGGGAGCTGGGTCTGATGGTTACCTAAAACTGTGATGGGGGGTCATTGCTGACAGATTGTTGGGGGCCTAGCAAACTTTAGTTATACCACTGGTGGGGTCTGCTACTTACTAGTGTTGAGCCAAAATTTTCGTAATTTCGTGTTTCCTTAATTACGGATGCACATTTTGCCGCTACGGCACAAATTCATAATTTCGTAAGTGCCATACAAACCATAATTTGGAATTCCGTAAGCGAAATTTCGGTTTCGTAATTTTTTTTGTTTTGGCTCAAATTCGTGTTTAACGCAAAATTTCGTAATTTCATATTTTCTATAGAAACCAAGTTATTTTAGTTAAGAAAATGGATGTAATTTCATTTCTAATAGTAATTATGCACATTTAGGTAATGACTAAACTCAGGAAAGTCACTCATTAATTGCAATTACGCATAATTTTGTGAAATTCGTGAACTTTCGATTACGTCCATAATCGTAATTATGCAAAAAACGCTAAATTGTAATTACGTCATTACGCTCATCAGTGTTGATCGGATACCTCATTATCCTATTCGAGTTTGGTCTAATTCTGATAGTAGACTATCCGAATTCACTCAAAGTTCGATATTCGAGTTAATAGAATATCCGATTCGACCTCGGATATCCGACGTCACTATCCGAGTCTGTATTCGAGTAAAATATTCGAGCTGGCCTTAAATAGCTTTTAAAACTTGTATTGGAGGTCAATGATGCATGAAACCACCTTTTTTATGAAGAAAAACATCAAGTGATTATGTGGTGATGTAGTAGTTATAAAAAAGGTATCAAAAAAAGTAAATTAACTTCATGAAAAGTGTTTGCATGAGAAGGTGTGTCCAAAATGGTTGTAAGTTGAAAGTCTTCATTTACGTCGTCTTTATCTTCTTCTTCTATATCTTCTTCTTCTTCTTCTTCTTCTTCTTCTTCTATATCTTCTTCTTTTTCATCTTTTTCTATATCTTCTTCTACTCGAATCTTCTTCATCTTCTACTTCTTGTATCTTCATCAATTATCTTTTTCTTCTTCTATATCTTCTTCTTCTTCTTCTATATCTTCTTCTTCTTCTTCTATATCTTCTTCTTCTGTATCTTCTTCTTCTTCTTCTATATCTTCTTCTTCTTCTATATCTTCTTCTTCATCTTCTTCTTCTTCTATATCTTCTTCTTCTTCGTCTTCTTCTTCTTTCTTCTTCTTCTATATCTTCTTCATCTTCTTCTTCTATATCCTCTTCATCTTCTTCTATATCTTCTTCTTCTTCTTCTATATCTTCTTCTTCTATATCTTCTTCTTCTTCTATATCTTCTTCATCTTCTTCTTCTATATCTTCTTCTTCTATATCTTCTTCTATATCTTCTTCTTCATCATCTTCTTCTATATCTTCTTCTTCATCATCTTCTTCATCTTCTTTATCTTCTATATCTTCTTCTTCTATATCTTCTTCTTCTTCTTCTATATCTTCTTCATCTTCTTCTATATCTTCTTCTTCTATATCTTCTTCTTCTTCATCTTCTTCTTCTTCCTCTTCTTCTCTATCATTATATTATGTGTCTTGTTTTTCATGAAAAGTGTTTGCATGAGAAGGTGTGTCCAAAATGGTTGTTGGAAGTGTTCATTTACATCGTCTTCATCTTCTTCTTGTATATCTTCTTCTTGTATATCTTCTTCTTCTATATCTTCTTCTTCTTTCTTCTTCTATATCTTCTTCATCTTCTTCTTCTATATCTTCTTCTTCTATATCTTCTTCTTCTTCTTCTTCTTCTATATCTTCTTCTTCCTCTTCTTCTCTATCATTTTATTATGTGTCTTGGTTTTCCTTTCTTTTGTAATATTTTTTTTTTACTTCATTTGTGGAAATATTTTATTTTATTAACAACACCATCGTTATATTTGTGTTGATGGCATAATAGGTAGTGGCACATTGCAAGCCACAGCGCCTTTTTCTGTGTACCCTGGTGGTGGTAAAACACAGATATCAGCAGGAGGAGGAAGTAGTTGCAGGCGCAGCTATTGTAGTGTGGTAATAGCTGGTAGGAGAGTGGGTGGCAGCAGAAAATAGTTCTTCTTCTGTTCTCCCTGGCAGTGGTAGCAGCACACAGACAGCAGAAGCTCAATGCAGCTACAGGAGGAGAAGTAGTGTGTGTCAGGCAGTGTGATGTGACTGCTGCTGACATAATAGGCCCTGGTTCCTAGCGGTGGTACCAGGGCCGTAAATGAACATCATGAGGTTCCAGACAGCGGTCGTGAAGCCCACATTGTGTCCAATACACAATTGGGACAGCACAGTTCTCAACCCGGACACCTCTAAAATAATGAATTTTTTTTTCAAAATAATGCAGCTATTTGTGAGCGTAAATAGCTGGTGGCTATTGGGCAGCAGCACCTTGTAATGTGTTCCCTGGCAGTGGAAACATACAGACAGCAGGAGGAAATACAGCAGCAGGCAGCGTGAGGAGGATGAGTGTATGGCAGACTGGCAGCAGGCAGGCAGGAGGGCAGGCAGCGAGACATAATAGGCCCTGGTTCCTAGTGGTGGGACCAGGGCGTAAATAAACACCATGAGGTTCCAGACAACGGTCGTGAAGCCCATATTGTGTCCAATACACAATTGGGACAGCACAGTTTTCAACCCGGACACCTCTAAAATAATGAATTTTTTTTTCAAAATAATGCAGCTATTTTTGAATTTTGAGGGTAAATAGCTGATGGCGCATGGGCAGCAGCACCTTGTAATGTGTTCCCTGGCAGTGGAAACATACACACAGCAGGAGGAAATACAGCAGCAGGCAGCGTGAGGAGGATGAGTGTGTGGCAGACTGGCAGCAGGAGGGCAGGCAGCGAGACATAATAGGCCCTGGTTCCTAGCGGTGGGACCAGGGCCATAAATAAACACCATGAGGTTCCAGACAACGGTCGTGAAGCCCACATTGTGTCCAATACACAATTGGGACAGCACAGTTCTCAACCCGGACACCTCTAAAATAATGACAATTTTTTTTTCAAACTAATGCAGCTATTTTTGAATTTTGAGTGTAAATATCTGGTGACGCATGGGCAGCAGCACCTTGTAATGTGTTCCCTGGCAGTGGAAACATACAGACAGCAGGAGGAAATACAGCAGCAGGCAGCGTGAGGAGGATGAGTGTGTGGCAGACTGGCAGCAGGCAGGCAGGAGGGCAGGCAGCGAGACATAATAGGCCCTGGTTCCTAGCGGTGGGACCAGGGCCGTAAATAAACACCATGAGGTTCCAGACAGCGGTCGTGAAGTCCACATTGTGTCCAATACACAATTGGGACAGCACAGTTTTAAACCTGGACACCTCTAAAATAATGAATTTTTTTTTTCAAAATAATGCAGCTATTTGTGAGCATAAATAGCTGGTGGCGCATGGGCAGCAGCACCTTGTAATGTGTTCCCTGGCAGTGGAAACATACAGACAGCAGGAGGAAATACAGCAGCAGGCAGCGTGAGGAGGATGAGTGTGTGGCAGACTGGCAGCAGGCAGACAGAAGGGCAGGCAGCGAGACATAATAGGCCCTGGTTCCTATGTAACACCATGAGGTTCCAGACAGCAGTCGTGAAGCCCACATTGTGTCCAATACACAATTGGGACAGCACAGTTTTCAACCCGGACACCTCTAAAATAATAACACAAAATTATTACATTTTTTTTTCAGAAATGCAACTACTTTTGAGCGTAAATAGCTGGTGGCGCATGGGCAGCAGCACCTTTTAATGTGTTCCCTGGCAGTGGAGACACAGACAGCAGGAAGAAATACAGCAGCAGCAGCAGGTGTAATGTGTGTGTGCCACTTCATGTCCCTCTCTCGCCAACAACAGGGGCCAGGAATTTGCCTTCCACCCAAGCCTGGTTCATTTTGAGAAACGTCAGTCTGTCCACAGACTTGCGAGACAGACGAGATCGCTTCTCAGTGACGACTCCACCGGCTGCACTGAAGCAACGCTCTGACAGTACGCTGGAAGGGGGGCAGGAGAGCACTTCCAGGGTGTACTGCGCAAGCTCGCTCCAGATCGGCAGGCGCTTGACCCAATACTCCATGGGATCAACAGGGGCAACGCTGTCAAGCCCGCTGAAGGACCCCATGTAGTCAGCCACCATGCGGGTCAAGCGCCTCTGTGCTGGCTGGACAGTGGGGGTGGATAGCTGAGGGAAGGCTTCCTCCAAGCGCTCAACAAGGGACAGCTGCAAATCCCTCATTTGTTTTGCATGGTCTCCTCCTGCAGGCAGGAACTGGCTGAGCTTCCCCTTCAGACGTGGGTCCAGCATCATGCAGATCCAGATGTCCTCCCTCTGCTTCATCTGGATGACCCTTGGGTCCTTGTGCAGGCACCTCAGCATGTGCGCTGCCATTGTGAAGAGTCTGGCCACGTCTGCTGGCACATCATCGGCAGCCTCAGAGCCGACAGTGCTGTCCTCCTCATCCTCTGCCTCCTCCACCTCATCCTCTCTCCACCCCCGCACCAGTCCAGCTGCGCTCTGCTGCTCCCCCTCATCAGCAGCAAGGTCAGGGACCTCCACCAACTCCAAGCCCTCCTCCTCAGAGGTGGCCTGTGAAGCTGCCTGCAGCTCCTGCTGGTCCAAGGCTGCCGCTCCCTCTTCCAGCAGTGCATACAGGGCCCTGTCCAGCACACACACCAAGGGGACCCACTCGCACACCATTGCATGGTCCCTGCTTACCATGTTGGTGGCCTGCAGGAAGGGTGCCAGCACTGAGCACACCTGCTGCATGTGCCCCCAGTCCTCCGTGGAGATGATGGACGGGAGATTGGTGGCGGCACGCCCAGTTGCAGTCATGGCGGCAACTGTTGCTCGTGCAACGTACTGGCTGACAGCCTGCCTCTGTTCAACCAGACGCTCCAACATCGCCAGGGTGGAGTTCCAGCGAGTTGGAACATCGATCATGAGCCGGTGCTGTGGCAGGTGCAGCTCCTTCTGCACCTCTTCCAGGCTCGCTACGGCTGCAGCCGAGTGCCGGAAATGACGCACAACCTTCCTTGCCGCCTCAAGGAGTCGGTCCATCCCCTGGTAGGTCCGCAGGAACTTTTGGACTACCAGGTTCAGGACGTGCGCCAGGCAGGGGATGTGGGTCAGGTCTCCCCTGCTGATTGCAGCAACCAGGTTTGCCCCATTGTCGGACGTCACCTCTCCAACTCTGAGGCCTCTGGGGGTCAGCCAATTCCTCTCCTGCTCTCAGAGTTTGGCCAGGACATGGTTCGCCGTCAGTTTGGTCTTCCCCAGGCTGACCAATTCCAGCAGCGCTTGGCAATGGCGGGGCTTCATGCTGCTGCTGAGGCGGGGGTTTGGTGGGCTGGTGTGCCAGGGGATGGAAGCGGATCAGAGGAACCTGCTGCAATTCCGCTGACCCTGAATGGTGGCACCACCCACTGCATTGTTGCTGCTGCTGCTGCTCTGACAGTGCCCAATGCTGCTCCCCCCTCCTCACCCCCTTCCACCAAGCTGACCCAATGCGCGGTGAAGGACAGATAGCGGCCTGTCCGAAACCGGCTGCTCCACGAGTCCATGGTGACGTGGACCCGTTGACCCACCGCGTAATCCAGCCCTCTCCCGACATTGGCCATCACAGAGCGGTGAAGTGCAGGGATGGCCGTGCGTGCAAAAAAATGTCGGCTGGGGATTGGCCAATCGGGGGCTGCACACATCAGGAGTGCACGCATGTCGCTCCCCTCCTGCACAAGGGAATAAGGCAGCAGTTGGGAGCACATGGCCCATGCCAGCAAGCTATTCAGCTGATGCACGCGACAGCTGCTGGGAGGCAGAACCCTGACCACCCCCTGGAAGGTGTCGCTGAGCAGGGTCTGGCGACGCCTTTTGCTGGCACGGGAATCACTGGAGGGAGCAGAGGAGGCCACTGAGGACTGGCTGCCAGAACTGGCCTCAGTGTCGGCGGCAGGAGTTGCAGAGGGAGGAGGAGCAGTGCGTTTCTGACGCACTCCTGCTGGTGCTGCTGGAGGAGGTGGAGGAGGGCGGGTGGCTGCTGCCGACGGCTTCACAGTGGTGGCGGGTCTGCCACTGCCAGCTTCTTTCAACTTCATTAACTTCTCATGCTAATGGAAGTGTTTCCTTGCCAGATGGTTCACCAGAGAGGTGGTGCCGTACGCAGAGGGCTCCTTCCCTCTGCTGAGCTGCTGACGGCACTGGTTGCAGGTGGCATACTTGCACTCCACATATGGCAGGGTGAAAAAACTCCAAATTGGGGAGGTAAAGTTGCCCCTTCGGCTGGAAGGTGCTGCTGCCGCTGGTCTCCCTGTGGTGGTTGGGGGAGGGGGGTTTCTTGGTGCGGCTGGTGGCACTGGCAGAACTCTCCGCCTCCGGATCAGCACCCTGTGTGGCCTGCATACCACGCCCACTTCTGATCCTGCCTATGCCTGGGATGCTGATCCTTCTAGCAAGGCCCGCAGACGCATCCTCCTCCTCCTCCTCAGAGCTGATGACATCCCCAGGATCTGCCACCCAGTCTCTGTCCTTCACCCTGTCATCATCATCCTCCCCCTCCGCAAACATGTCCTGCTGGGATGACCCCACAAACTCCCCTTCTGCATGCATGGGCTGAGGGACAGTCACCACTGTCTGACTGTCCAAAGCATCATCCCCCAAAGTGCCCATCAGCATTTCTTCCTCCTCCATTGCCAATTCTGCCGCAACAGCACTCCATAGCCCCGCTGTGCTTGTGGATAAGAAGGTGCTGAGTGACAGGGTGCTGGTTTTGCCCGCTGGGGCTGGAGAACTGCACTCCTCCTCCTCCTCCCCAGGCAGTGCTGGGTGGCTGCTGCTGCTCTTGCGAACAGGAGTGGTGGCGGGGGTGGAGGACTCGGTTCCAGAGCTAATGGTGGCCTGCTCATTCACCATCAGTTCCACCACAGAGTCTGCGCCCTTTCCTCAATAGGACGGCTATGACCTGGCGGTGGGAGGAACATCTGCGCCACACGCTGCTGCTGCTGTGTCTCTGCAGCATGGCTCCCAGTTGTTGGGCGGCCAAGGCGTCCACGGCCAGTGGCTAATGGCGGAATAGCCACTGGTGCAGACGCAGAACTGCGCATGGTGGTGGTGGTGGCGCGGCTGCCAAGCCCACAACCTCCTCTCTTGCCGATGGCCTTGCTGCCCTTGCTGCCCGTGCCCAAACCGCGGCTGCCAGTGCCAGACATCGTATATTTTTAATATTATACAAATGAAAAAAAAAAGTTATGTATAGGCGGGTGGGACAAGTGGGGTACTTTAATGGGGTGGGACTGGTGGTGGTGGTGGGTGTGTGAGGTGACAGACAGGTGTACTCTACAGCAGATATCGGTGTAGCGCTAACGAGAGAGTGCGCAGTGCGCACACAAAGACACTAGCTGACACTGACTGACGGTGTCCCTATACACAGACTACAGTACAGTACAATTCAGCGAATACACAATACAAGTAATATAAACAATAGGACGGGTGTAGCACTAACGAGAGGGTGTGGACAGTGCAGACATGCACTGCGCACACAAAGACCCTAGGTAACCCGGTGACGGACAGTCCCTTTACACAGACTAGCGTACACTACAGTACTAACTAAACAATAGAAGAATCTAGCTAAACAATAGAACAGGTGTGACTAGATTACAGAGAGCAGATACAGGACAGGTATAGCAGTAAAGCTGGGCCTTGCTAACTACAAAATAGTACAATAATCTATCTAATACAGAAGTAGTACAGTAGAATAGGACAGGTGAGAGCACAGGTAACTAGAGACTAGAGCACAGAGCAGGGCAGGCTGCCTTGCCTAGGCACAGGGCCTAGCTGCTGGCTGCAGCTGCAGCAGCACCAGTGACAGTCTCCCTCCCTAGTCCCTAATCACACAAACTAAACTGCCTAAAATACAATCTATCTGCAATACAAAGCAATACAGGTGAATATAAAGTGTTGGAGTGTAAAAACGCTAGGTGTATTGAACAATAAATGCACTTGCACAGACAAAAAGCACTGGAGCAGTCTCTCTCAGTACAATCAGTCAGTAAGTTGCAAGCAGGACGAGTGAGGCAAGATGGCACCCGCTATTTATAGAGGGGGGCTTGGCCAGGCTCCCCCTCTGTGATTGGCTGCAGTCAGAGGGCTGGGAGCCCTCTGATTTGCTTGTGAGGACTCGAGGTGACGTCTGACGTGATGCTATCCGAGCGGATGACGCTATCCGAGCTCGGATAGCTAGGATATCTCCGGATAGCTGATTGCTATCCGAGTGCGCTCGGATAGCACAGCCCGGATAGCTAATACTATTCGAGCTCGGTATTTGAGCTCGAATAGTGAAAAAAGAGCTAGGATATCCGAGTATCTCGGATATCCTAGCTCGGATGAGCATCACTAACGCTCATCACTACTTACAACAAATGAATAGTATAGCAGGCTGGAACTGTAATGATAGCTGGGGACGTTAAAGTAGACCATATGATGCCCATATGATGATCAATGTATTATAGGGTGACCAGGCGTCCTCTTTTGCCCGGACAGGTCGGAAAAAGTGGGTTTTTGAAATGTCCAGGTAGTCAGTAGTGAAGAGCCGTTTGGGAGCCGAACACGAGCCGGCTCTTTAAAGGGAGCCGAGCGGCCAAGCAAGCCAGAAGAGCCGATGCTTTGTAAAGAGCTGGAATTCCTATCACCAGACTGAGACTCAGTCTAGTGATGAGAATTCCAGTTCTTTAAACATCGGCTCTTCTGACTCGGCTCCTAAAGAGCCGGCTCGTTTGGCTCCCAAAATGGCTCTTCATGATGGGAACCAGCCAGACCGGCGCATAGCAGCCGCACGGTGGACTTTAAATGCTGGACGTGACCGATGATGTCACTTCCTGCATTTGAATTCACCGCCACGCGGCTGGTGTGGGCATGTGGCTGACTCGGCTCCTATCTCCTGACGATCTGAGGTGTATATGCTGCCAATCTCATAGCATTTGTTGGGAAATGTGCTGCCAATCTCATAGCATTTGTGGGGAAATGTGCTGCCAATAAGATTGCATTTGTGGGGAAATCTGCTGCCAATAAGATTGCATTTGTGGGGAAATGTGCTGCCAATAAGATTGCATTTGTGGGGAAATGTGCTGCCAATAAGATTGCATTTGTGGGGAAATGTGCTGCCAATCTAATAGCATTTGTGGGGAAATGTGCTGCCAATCTCATAGCCTTTGTGGGGAAATCTGCTGCCAATCTCATAGTATTTGTGGGGAAATCTGCTGCCAATCTCATAGCATTTGTGGGGAAATGTGCTGCCAATCTCATAGCATTTGTGAGGAAATGTGCTGCCAATCTCATAGCATTTGTGGGGAGATGTGCTGCCAATCTCATGGCATTTGTGGGGAAATATGCTGCTAATCTCATTGCATTTGTGGGGAAATCTGCTTTCAATCTTATTGCATTTGTGGGGAAATCTGCTGCTAATCTCATAGCATCTGTGGAGAAATATGTTGCCAATCTGATTCCATTTGTGGGGAAATCTGCTGCCAATCTGATTCCATTTGTGGGGAAATCTGCTGCCAATCTCATTGCATTTGTAGAGAAATATGCTGCCAATCTGATTCCATTTGTGGGGAAATCTTCTGCGAATCTGATTGCATTTTGTGGTCAGCCGGACCTCCACCATGTTGTGTGGAAAAAAAGCGGCCCTTCATGCCCGCGAAGTTGGACAGCACACTGCTAAGAGCTTGTATATTTGTCCCCACCCATGACCATGCCCACATGATGTTGTGATCATCCTCTTTTTTGGAAATCAAAATATGGTCACCCTAATGTATTATGCATATTCAGTACACAAATAAGCACTTTAATATATAAAAACATGTATTCACTTACCTGAAATTCACTTTAACTTACTTTTTCCATCTCTTCACATTACATTTCAGATCACATTTTTATTATAAGAATAACCCTAAGGAGAAACAGATAATCTAATAATCTCTGTAATGATTACCAAGCAGAGTGTTATGCACCAATATATCTAAATGAGGAAATAAAATGCTGTTCTTAACATAAAGTTCCATACATTAAGAAATGCATGTCTGTATTGTATAGTAGAATAGTATTTTACTGTAAAAGGATACCACACACGTAGATAGCACAATTATTCTATTTAGCATATATTCAGTATGGATATTCACATTCCACAGGATAAATTATAGGGAAACTCATAATCAGTTGGAAGCCATCTAAAATGAAAGGTATTGAAAACAATCTGAACCACACATATAATTTCTGATGTTATCCTTTTATGATTTAACCTAATTATCCATCTGAATGGAGAAATAAATAGTGGCATTGTACATGCAATTGTAAACTATATTTGCCTTACAGAACAACTCCAGGAAGTGTTAGGGCTCGTTTCCACCATAGCGAATCCGCATGCGGCGCCGACATGCGGAATGCGCCGACATGCGGATTCGCTTGGTACATTGAAGTGGCCGGGGCTGTTTCCATATGTGCGGCGTGCGGGAGCGATTTGGCGGCGGGCCAAATCTGCACGACGGGACCCACAGAATTCGCCTGCGTCGGGAATCCATGCGAATCGCCGCTAATGTATTTAATAGGAAAAACGCATGCGTTTTTTACATGCGTTTTTACCCGCGATTCGCGTGCGATTTCGGACCTTTTTCAATGTTATTTTGCCCTGGCAGAGTCATGGTTAAAAAATCGCACGTGAAATCGCGGGTAAAAACGCATGCGGAAACGCATTCGCATGCGTTTTTACAAGCGTCGGGATGCCGGCGAAATTGCGTCGCAACAGTGGAAACGGGCCCTTAAGAGTATTTTCCTAACTATACAGATTCTTGAAATTACTTTTTGAATGTTCATATTCTTTGCTTATAATGTTCTATTTGATGCTCAAGTATTATGACGTAAATGAAGTTTCATAAGTTTTTTTTTTACGTAGCAGGGGCAGCCATACTATCCCAGGAAAAAAAACACATATTTAAGTAGATAACAACTTGTTTTACTTACATAACAAATGTATTATACTGTCCACGTTTTGATTTCAGTCAATTTTATATAGTAAATATAGATAATTCTAATCCTGGCAATTTTCATCTTGCTTCCCTCTGACTGAAGCAAATTTTGATGTAATTTCCTCCCTTGCTTTTTTTCTCCTAGAAACTGCTCTGTCATAGCTAGCTTACTTTGTAAACACATGTGAGCACAGCATAGATCAGATTTCAGCAGCTCACTGAACTGCCCTCAGCCAATTAATGAGGAGAGGGAATGTGGGAGGGTTGATAACAAGCTTCCTTCTCATTGCCAATTGCAAAAATAGAGACATGCTGACTGAGATAAGATTTATTTGAGCAGAAACATATCTGACTAGATTGGAGTGCTTGCAATGCACTGTAAGGTTGCAGGCTGCATATTAAACACAGAGAAGTGGGTAAATGAATTTAATTTTGTGGTTGACAATCACTCTTTAACATGCTGTTGTGTTAACAACAAGCAGTTTTACCAGGGAAAATCTAGACATTTTTTTTTTTCTGTCAGACGTATTCCAAGAGTAGGAGTTACATTTCTGACTGAGAAAGTTTGAATGATAAAAGTTAAAACTTTTGTTAAGTTTTGAAGGACAAAAAGGGTATAACTACAAGTGCTATTCCTATTCATTGACCAATGCGATAAAAACTTCAGGGAATTCTACGTTGGAAATAGCTAAAGTAAATAATTTATGTAACATCTCACTGACATTTATTTTTAAAACCAAGGAGCCAGATACAGTAAATAGCTACACTGGCTTTGACTGGTGTAATGCTCGGATGGCTCTCATGTGCTTTTCCTTCTACAAGCAGGACAGTCTGAAGAGTACTGCCACTGGCAGCTCTTTAGCAGGATTTGTAGATGTTCCCAGCTAAGCAGTCTTGATGTGGAGGATGTGGATCCATATACTAGAAGTAGAGTATTGTACTGTTTTACCCCTTAGTTAAAGCAGAAATATTTGAATCAGGATGATATAATTTTTTAGTTAACTTAAAGTGATACTGCAGTGACTTTTTTTTTTTTAAAGGCAGCTACTTGCATATAGGGTTGAAGGCTCTGGATTCATAGAGTCTTCCCGGTCCTCTGTTGGTGGTTTCGTTCCAGTGCTGTCACCCCTTTGTAGGTATTGACCCAACTGGTAGAATACACATTCAGGGATCCTTGGAAGCACTCGGGGACATTCGTACTGCACACGTGCACTCCCCGAGGTGGCAACTTTTATCGGGGACAGTGCTGGAATAAGGACACCAGCAAAGGACCAGGAACGATCTAGGAGATTTTCACTCCCATAGGTGAGTATCTGCCTTTTTTTACAAAGTTGCTTCAGTATTGCTTTAAAAAAAAGGAGTAAGATTTTGGCCAACATGACTTCCTCAGACTCTTTTCCTGTAGTAGAAGGCCTATTGGTTTAATGTTGAATATTTTTCTTTTAAGTTAGCCAATAAATGGTATCTTCCTGATTCAAATCTTACTGTGGATCCATATATTGATTCACAATTTCTTACCTAACAGTTGAATGGACAAATGACACCTGCAATTATGTCAGCTTATAAATAACTAAGGCACAGCTAACTTAACCTGTTAAATAACATGCACAGGTAACTTAACCTAGCTGTACAATTACTAAAGCTTATGAGTCTGAAACCTATATTTTGTCATCTGCCAGTTTTAGTGTATGTTTCTAGTTTGATATTTTACATACAAAAGTTAATATCAGCAGGTACACTATTAACAATACCAAATTGTGAGAACGCGGAAGAGCCGCCGCCATGATCCAGCGGCAGGCGGCTCTTTCCGCGCACAGACGCGTCCCTCACACGGAGAGGCAGCCGCCTCTCCTCAGCATGAGGCGGCTGTCTCCGGGCAGGGACGCATGGAGAGTGCGGGAACCGCCACGTCGGACGCGGCGGTTGGTCCGCATGCCCCCGCTGCAGAGTCACCGCAGAGCGGGGCTGCTGTGGCTGGGACTCGTAGTCCCTCAGGATTTAGAGTGACGCACGCGCGCGCACTCAGACAACAATTTATGACATCCTGAAGGGAGTCAGCTGACCAGGCTGGTCAGCTGACTCTAGCACCTCTCCCCATTGGTCCAACACTTAGGGAGGTGCTGGAGAGGCACACAGGTATATATATTGCTGGCTGTTCACTTGTTCCTTGTCTGGCGTTGCGTTCACATACGTGGGAGCACCCAGATCCGTTAGTCAGATCCGTTAGTGTGCCGGGACCAGCTGGAGCTGTAATCCTACACTAAGCTAGATTCTATTGATAGCTTAAAGTACTAGTTTGATTGTGATTATCTGTTATGACCTTTGCCTGCCTCGACTATCCTCCTGAACTCTGACCTTGTACCTCGTTATATCTGATAACCCGTTACTGAACCCTGCCTGTACTTTGACTCCGCCTCTGCCTCCTGAATTTGTACCCCGATATTTCTGACACCCCGTTGCCGAATCCAGCCTGTACTTTGACTCCGCCTCTGCCTCCTGAATTTGTACCCCGATATTTCTGACACCCCGTTGCCGAATCCTGCCTGTACTTTGACTCCGACTCTGCCTACTGATATTGTACTTATCTGTCCGTCTGTTTACGACCTGGCTTGTCCGACCTCGAGAACCGACCTCACGATTGGAGGCGGTTCCCCGTCCTGTTAGTGACACTTCCGCCTGAGTGTTACTTTCGGGCTTTCCTCCCCACTGTCAGTCTGACTCCTCCCGTCTTGGAGAGCTCAGACCTGCGGAAGGAATCTGTGCAGGCCTCCTTGCTGCACTGAGGCTTGTCCTCTGTATTACTGTTGCACCAATCACAACACTCTACCCAGGTGACCAGAGGTTAGCTAGTATATTGGATTATCGGTGATACTGCAGATCACATATAATCTGATATACGTCTGTATTTCCCGTGATACTGCAGATCACCGGTAATCAGACCTCTCTGTGCTTCACCGAGCGTTACAGAACGCCAGACCACCAAACAGATGGAATCACGTGCTGATCCTCTGACTGTGCTTGCCACTTCGGTGGATAACATTCATCAAGCACTGGGTCAGCACAAAGCCTTAATCGATGCCTTATCAGGCTCTGTGAAAACCCTCCAGACGTCAGTTGATTCCGTACGATCCCCTCATAGCGATGACATACGTATGCCTGTACCTGAGAAGTTTTCCGGCCACAAGTCTGACTTCCGGAATTTCAGGAGTAGAGTGTTGTCATATTTCGAATTGAGACCCCGATCCTCGGGGACTGAGACCCAACGGGTCATCTTTATTAAGACGTTGTTGACTGGGGACTCCCAGTCCTGGGCATATAACCTGCCTCCTACCGATACCGCTCTGACCTCGGTAGAGGAATTCTTTAAGGCCATGGCCATAATCTACGACGACCCTGACCTTGCTGCGTCCTCAGAGCGCAAGCTCAAACTTTTGCGGCAAGGCAGAGGTTCGGTCGAGGATTATGCGGCAGAGTTCCGTAGGTGGTCAGTCACCTCTAGGTTTGACAATTTTGCCCTAATGGACTACTTTTTGTCTGGATTGTCGGAGGAGGTCTCCGACTTAATGTTAACGATACCCGAGCCCAAGACAGTTGATGAGGCCATATCATCGGCCATTCGAGTAGATCGCAGGCTACGCCATCAGAGGCAGGCTAGGGGCAGTCACCGTGTCAGGGTGACTTCATACGAGGCACCGGTTGCTGCATCCTCAATAACAGCATCCCCGCCTGTCTCACCCTTTCCGGCCTTACCTCCACCATAACCGATGCAAATTGGCCGATCAAAACTAACCCAGGTGGAGCGAAGGCGAAGAATGGCGGAACAACTGTGCCTATACTGTGCAGAGGCAGGGCATAGGGTGCGAAACTGCCCCAACAGGGCGGGAAACGGGTCTGCCTAGGAGTAGTGGGGGGTGACACCCTAGGCACACAGTTCTCACCCCGTAAAGAGAAAAAATTGCTTCTCCCCTGTACCATTACATGGGAGAACAAGTCCGTAGCCACTGAAGCATTTGTTGATTCCGGCTCAGCGGCTAATTTTATGAACATTGAATTTGCTCAGGAGTTGGGTATTCCTCTCACTCCTGTGAGTCCCCCCATTCAGGTCACGGCAGTGGACGATTCCCCTCTGCAACGGGAACGCCCACTGTCACAGACTCCGGAGGTGAAGGTCACCATAGGGGTACTGCATGGGGAACAGTTACGATTTTTTGTGTTACACATGTCCACCTCCACTATTATCCTAGGCATGCCATGGTTGCAAACCCATTCACCTCAAATAGACTGGGCCACGGGTCAGTTAACCACATGGTCACCTCATTGTTTCCAACGGTGTTTGGGGAAGTTGACATTGGGGCAAACCAGAGTCCAGGTGGGAGGTGTGCCAGACCAGTATGCTGAATATGCCGACGTATTTTGTCCCAAGGCAGCTGACAAACTGCCCCCACATCGGCCATTCGACTGTCCCATCGATCTCCGTTCAGGTTGTGTACCTCCCGGGGGCCATCTGTATAATTTGTCAGGGCCCGAAAAAGTGGCCATGCAGGAATATATCCGTGAGAACCTGGCCAAGGGCTTCATTCGGCCATCTCGGTCACCCGCCGGGGCAGGGTTCTTTTTTGTTAAGAAAAAAGATGGGGGCTTACGGCCATGTATCGACTACCGGGGGCTTAATAAGATCACAGTGAAGAATCGCTACCCGTTGCCGTTAATAGATGACCTTTTCACACAGGTCACGGAGGCTAGAATATTCTCGAAACTGGATTTACGGGGGGCATACAACCTTGTGCGGATTAGAAAGGGTGACGAATGGAAAACGGCCTTCAACACTCCGGACGGGCATTACGAGTACCTGGTGATGCCCTTCGGGTTATGTAATGCCCCGGCCGTTTTTCAGGAACTCATCAATGAGGTCTTTAGGGAGGTGTTGGGGAAGTTCGTGTTAGTTTATCTCGATGATATTCTTATCTTTTCTAACAATCTCTCGGATCACAGAGCTCATGTTAGATGGGTACTGAACAAATTGAGACAAAATTTGTTATATGCAAAACTAGAAAAGTGCATTTTCGAAGTCACGTCCGTGGCCTTTTTGGGATATATAATCTCCACCTCGGGCCTCTCTATGGACCCTGCTAAGGTCTCCGCGGTACTGGAGTGGCCGCAGCCGGTGGGGTTGAAGTCCCTACAACGGTTCCTAGGGTTTGCAAACTACTACAGAAGGTTTATTAGGGGGTACTCCACAGTTGTGGCACCCCTCACCAACCTTACTAAAAAAGGGGCAGACACCACTCATTGGCCTCCCGAGGCTTTACAGGCATTCGCTACTTTGAAGGGGTTATTCTTCTCGGCGCCCATATTAAGGCACGTGGATACTTCGTATCCATTTATCGTCGAGGTAGACGCCTCAGAGGTTGGAGTAGGGGCTGTGCTGTCTCAACGTTCAGGTCTTCAGGGGAGATTACACCCATGTGCCTATTTTTCCCGGAGATTCTCTCCGGCAGAGAGGAACTACGATATAGGCAATAGGGAGCTTCTAGCTATCAAGCTAGCTTTCGAAGAGTGGCGTCATTGGTTGGAAGGTGCGGAGCACACGATTACGGTTTATACCGACCACAAGAATCTCGAGTACATCGAGGGGGCTAAAAGGTTAAGCCCTCGGCAGGCTCGATGGTCGTTATTTTTTTCGAGGTTCACATTCTTGATTACGTACACTCCAGGTAGCAAGAATACCAAGGCGGATGCACTCTCTAGGTGTTTTGAGCCAGAGACAGCACAGCCCTCGAGTCCTGAATCCATTATTCCACAAAAGTTGGTGTTAGCCGCTACCGAAACTTGGGAGAACTGGAGAGAAATTTTGGGTCCTTTCCAACAGGATGTCCCAGAAGGGAAGCCCGAGGGAGTTTTATTTATCCCATTGCCCTTCCGTCTCCAGATTTTGGAGATGGTCCACTCACACAAGAATGCGGGACATCCTGGGGCGTCTAGAACGCAGGATCTCCTGGCCAGGTGTGCGTGGTGGCCCTCTCTGGCAGCTGACTGCAAAGAATTTGTTAGGGAATGTGCGGTGTGCGCAAAAAGCAAACCCTCCCGGCTGGCATCTGTTGGTACTCTGCAGCCTTTGCCCACCCCGAGTGAGCCATGGACCCATTTGTCCATGGATTTTGTGGGGGAGCTTCCTAGGTCAGAGGGCAAGTCGGTCATATGGGTGGTAGTCGACCGCTTTAGTAAAATGGCCCATTTCGTGCCCTTGAAAGGACTCCCCTCGGCCCAGGAATTGGCCGACCTATTCATCATCCATGTCTTTCGGTTGCATGGCATTCCGGAAGACATAGTATCCGATCGGGGAGTCCAGTTTGTCTCAAAATTTTGGAGGGCATTCTGTCACCAGATGGGCATGGGGCTGTCATTTTCATCGGGCTATCACCCACAGACAAATGGCCAAACTGAGAGGGTTAACCAATCGTTAGAGCAATTTTTACGTTGTTACGTGGCTGAAGCGCAGAGCGATTGGGTCAAGTTTTTGCCCTACGCAGAGTTTGCACACAATAACTTAAAGAGTTCTTCCTCGGGTTTCTGTCCATTCCAGATAGTGACCGGGAAGTTACCTAAGTTTTCTCCGTTGCCGGTTGCGTCCAGTCCGTTCCCAGCCTTGGAGGCCTGGCAGAGGACATTTAGGGACATGTGGTGGACCATAAAAGACAACCTTGTGAGAGCATTTCAGAGTCAGAAAAGTCAGGCTGACAAAAGACGCTCATTAGAGTGGAATTTTCAACCAGGAGATTTGGTTTGGGTTTCAACTCGCCACCTGACATTGAAACAACCTTCTGACAAGCTTGGTCCCAGGTTTGTAGGTCCATTCCCAGTAATTAGGAAGATTAACAAAGTTACCTATACCGTTGACCTTCCCACCTGCATGCGGGGGGTAAGATCCTTCCATGTGTCCCTTCTCAAACCCGCAGTCCAGGTGGGTCCTGCTCCTCCTCCTCCCGTGTTGGTGGATGCCCAACCTGAATATGAAGTGGAAAAAGTTTTAGATTCACGCCTGGTACAGAACTCTGTACAGTACCTCGTACATTGGAAAGGGTACGGTATTGAGGAGAGGCAATGGGTACCTGAGAACCGTATGCATGCAGAAGACTTAGTGAGGGAGTTTCATGGTTTACATCCAGAAAAACCTGGAAGGAGCTGTCCGGAGTCCACTCCTCGGGGGGGGGGGGGGGGGGGGGGGGTACTGTGAGAACGCGGAAGAGCCGCCGCCATGATCCAGCGGCAGGCGGCTCTTTCCGCGCACAGACGCGTCCCTCACACGGAGAGGCAGCCGCCTCTCCTCAGCATGAGGCGGCTGTCTCCGGGCAGGGACGCATGGAGAGTGCGGGAATGGTCCGCATGCCCCCGCTGCGGAGTCACCGCAGAGCGGGGCTGCTGTGGCTGGGACTCGTAGTCCCTCAGGATTTAGAGTGACGCGCGCGCGCGCACTCAGACAACAATTTATGACATCCTGAAGGGAGTCAGCTGACCAGGCTGGTCAGCTGACTCTAGCACCTCTCCCCATTGGTCCAACACTTAGGGAGGTGCTGGAGAGGCACACAGGTATATATATTGCTGGCTGTTCACTTGCTCCTTGTCTGGCGTTGCGTTCACATACGTGGGAGCACCCAGATCCATTAGTCAGATCCGTTAGTGTGCCGGGACCAGCTGGAGCTGTAATCCTACACTAAGCTAGATTCTATTGATAGCTTAAAGTACTAGTTTGATTGTGATTATCTGTTATGACCTTTGCCTGCCTCGACTATCCTCCTGAACTCTGACCTTGTACCTCGTTATATCTGATACCCCGTTACTGAACCCTGCCTGTACTTTGACTCCGCCTCTGCCTCCTGAATTTGTACCCCGATATTTCTGACACCCCGTTGCCGAATCCAGCCTGTACTTTGACTCCGCCTCTGCTTCCTGAATTTGTACCCCGATATTTCTGACACCACGTTGCCGAATCCTGCCTGTACTTTGACTCCGACTCTGCCTACTGATATTGTACTTATCTGTCCGTCTGTTTACGACCTGGCTTGTCCGACCTCGAGAACCGACCTCACGATTGGAGGCGGTTCCCCGTCCTGTTAGTGACACTTCCGCCTGAGTGTTACTTTCGGGCTTTCCTCCCCACTGTCAGTCTGACTCCTCCCGTCTTGGAGAGCTCAGACCTGCGGAAGGACTCTGTGCAGTCCTCCTTGCTGCACTGAGGCTTGTCCTCTGTATTACTGTTGCACCAATCACAACACTCTACCCAGGTGACCAGAGGTTAGCTAGTATATTGGATTATCGGTGATACTGCAGATCACATATAATCTGATATATGTCTGTATTTCCCGTGATACTGCAGATCACCGGTAATCAGACCTCTCTGTGCTTCACCGAGCGTTACACAAATCTGTACTTCTAGTTGCACACACTTTCGTTCCAACGATCACAGCTTGAATGATCTTCGTGGCACTGCCCTGAAGGGTGGCTTCAAATCGTCAAAAGATAGATTAATAGCAGAAAGTCAGAAACAAAATTTATAAATTGGTTCAAATCTGTGGACAAAGGCTTGAATAAGGACAAAAACTTTTTATATTGGTATGAGGCTGATGATATTTACTCTTTCTCAGCCTATATTGCATGCTCTCTGCTTGTAGCTAAACTTGTGAACTCAGAATTTGCGATGCCTCTGTGACAGTCTGAATCCCAATTCTGTGAGTATTGTGTAAAAGAGGAGTCTTATCTCAGCTAACAACCTCTCACCCCATTTAGATGTTCTGTTTCACTTAAGGCATCTTAATGACATGTATTTATGCTTGAAAAAAAATCTATGTACCCCATTTTGATGTTGCATGTATATAGCTCTCTATTCCATCAATTTGTAAGAAAACAGGATTGAAGCCCGACGAAGGCCATACAGCCGAAAGCTTGCTTACTCTTATTCTTTAAAGTTAGACAATAAATAGTATCATCCTGATTCAAAACTTCTTGCTCTATTAGCAGGTATCTGAGAAATTATTTTGGGTATTATTTATTTATTTATTTATTTTTGCTTTACCGTGTTGCTACATTATTATTATTGATTTATAAAATACATGGCTTTATTTTCTTATCCACCTGCTTAACCCCGATCTTAGCAGCAAAACTTCAAGCTCAGGTTATCAGTATATGCTTTGATAGAGATTATTTTAGATAAAACATGGCACACCGCTGTCTGTAAAGCACACTTCTTTTCCGATCTGAAGGTCATGGGTCCAAATGAAAACTCATTTCAGATTTCTTGAATGATCTACTGGTGGAAGGTTGGCATACTCAGAGGTGACACATCTTCAACTGCTTCTATCCTTCTGCACTACATTACTACTTTGAAATATCTAGCCGTGGATTGGAAATGTAGCTGTTCTTTGTAAAGTGATGGGAAAGCATATAGGAATATGAGAACACATTACACAGTATGTTCTGTTGGAATCTACAGTATGTCTTAGAAGGGAAAAGCTGTTCTTAATTCAAGTTCCTTATCCTTTGGGAATCAAGCTCAATGTAGAAATTATGACAATGAAAACTTTATTTTACTTCATCTATATCTATGACAGGGGTTGTATAAGCATTAGGTGCATAAATACATTTTCAGATATGTAGGCCATGGATGTATAGCACACACAATGATGCTGAAAGTGATGAGGATGGTTTATTGGATCATACTATTCTTTCATCAGTTTTACAGAGTGGTAACATACCGTAAATGTTTAATTTATCGGGCCCCATTTAGTTGAGTTGCAAAATGTTGTGCGTGGAGGGTAGAGGGTGATGATGTAATTTGCTATGATGAAAATATACTAGTAGTCATCCCTCAGTTTAATTATTTTAGTCAATGGTCACTTCATAAAAAATCTAGCTTGCAGCATGCTTTTTCTGGCTAGAGGGCTAGGAACTGCAATATTTTGCAGGCCTATTAGCAGTATTTTATCAATCTCATGCTTAAAAGGAATCTGAAGCGAGAGGTATATGGAGGCTGCCATATTTATTGAGACAGGTGGTTTTGGTGTGCGCATGCAGGCAGTTAGCACCTGCTTTGAGCACTGTCATAGATTTATTTGTGTTACAGCTATAGTGGCACAGAGGGATTTTGAATGTAACTCGGAGGATGGCAATAGCGAGACCCCCAAATTATGTGACCCTCTGGGTTGTTATTGTTATAAACTGTTCTTATCACCTTGCTTCGACACCATCGTCTCACAGACTGTGAGATCACTTGACTCTCCACACAGCAAACAGTAGATAGACTTTCTCAGGCTTCTTCAATGTTTACGTTATTTATTCAGGACTACAGAAATACAGATAGATACATTCATCATATCCTAGCCATGCCAATCTTCATGTTGCGTTACAAGCTCGTGATTAGACTCCCTACTGAAGTCACTCAGGCACTTCTTGCTAACCTACGTTCCACTAAACTACCTATGTACAGCAGACATTAGATCAGATTACATAAGGGAAGAACATGCTTAGAGGTCCCAGTCGGCCTTGCGAGCTAGTGCGGAAGGAAGAAGCAGAAGTGAGTTCTCCATCGCTCGCTCCAGATTTAATACCGACTAGGAAAGAGTTAAATATGACATCATCTTCGCCACCCCCTATATCAGTCTATTGGTGGACCCACTCGTGGTGTCATCATACCCACCTACTTGATTAATAATCAATGAGGCATTTGACCCATATGCAGGAACGTGGATATTTAGTAAATATAGCCGATGTTTACTGTTCCTGTTGAGGTCAGAGTGGCCGATGGCCTTCTTTCAGGAACATGTTCTCAGTATCTGCGTGTATCCTCTGCTACACGCAGACCCTGAGATGCCTCTGCCTGCATCACAAAACCTCTATTTATTTTAAAGACATACACTGCGGACAAGCCTTTTACATAAAACTCAGGCCAAGTAACTGAGGCCTACTTAAATTATAACAATCCCCCCTAAAACGGCTTGACCCGCAGATCCCAGCATCTGAACCTCCCAGTACCTGGTTTCTTTCTTTTATGTTTCACTTTTCGATGTTCGTGCTCACACAACTTCTCTGCTCTAGGCGGTTATTCCTGGAAGAGAGAGAGCAAGACCTCTTGGTCTTCCTGTAACCAGGCTCTCTGGGGATGCCCTACTTCTAAGTCCCTCTATACCACATGCTCAGCATTTGCGTCACTTGCGTATCACTCACAAACTTGCATGACCACAGAAAAGTGAAACTCGTTTGGTTGTTACAAAACGGAGCAGTGCCAGGTGCCTTCTAAAAGAGCGCCTTTATACAATCAGCTCCATCACAGGTACTACTAAACCTATACCCGTAACCCTGTATATCCCTTAATTTAAACTATTGGTTCAGGAGATTGTTTATGAGGCACCAATCTCTGAACCAGGTTAATTTGTTTTACGTAATTTTAACACGCAACCTCACCTGGATAATGATGCCTAAAGTTGTCATCCCCATCCAGACGACCAGTGGGTGTAGAAAGAACTTTAGAACCGCAGAGGCCCAGTCCGAGTGTCCCTGGAACATCACCGGAACCTTTGTCCACCAGGTCAGACTGGAACTCACCTGCTCATTTTTGTATTCTACCTCGTGAAGATCACCTGTATCATGGTGAAATCTTACCTCTAACTTAGTGTACTGTTTGTTTAACCTTTGTAACAAAATGTGGTCGTCTTGGATCAAAACCTGTTCCCCTTTGTCCCATGTCATGTTCTCTTAACAATTCGAGAAACAACGTCATCCAACCTGGATGACTGGATCCATATGGGATCTCCGCTCCCACAAAATATTCCCCTTGGAAACTCCCCCTTATCGGAACAATTATGAGAATATACCTTGAATGTATCATTAGAACTTATGTTAAAAAACCAAACCTTTCCTTCAGCCACCGGAACTATCGGTTGGGCTTCAGGGTGGATCTTTTGAATGGTAGCCTCGCATTCTGCGTTATTGAGCCTGCAGGCTTCTTCACTAAATTTGACTTGCCCCGGCCAACGCAGGTACTTCTGCAAGAATTGCCCGCATGAGGACAACTCTACTTGCTTCACCTCCCCGTCTAGCACCAAAAAAGGTTGACCTCTCAGGTCCTGGTGTAAGACCCGGGTTGAGGTGGGAACTAAGGAAGTGGCGGTGCCTAAAGGAATGTTGCACTGTTTCCATTTGTTCACCCAAACATCTCGAAGCTGCCATGCAAAAGATCCTTCTCCAGAAAAATTAATATACCTCCCCTTGTCCAATCTCTCGCTGACAAAATATGTCCCCAGCTGTCCTGATTGGACCTCTTCCCCCCTTATCTCCTGAGGCACACTATGTACCTGAGGTCGGGAAGATTGTACTCTCTGCAATCGTTCGATTAAGAGTACCTCTTCACTTACCCAACTATCATGAGGATAAGCTGTTGCATATGGACTGTGTAATATCGTCCCCTGTTGTGACCCGTGTGGTGTGAATGGGGTTCCCTGTGTGGGCTTTCCCTCCCCCGGGACCGCTCTCCCCACCCTCTTTGTCACCTGGAAATGTGGCTTGATCTCGATTTTTACTTCTTGTTTCGAGAACCACCCACCCTCGGCTTTCCAGCCTTTACGTGTGTAAAGTTGTTTCAGAGGCACTCTCTGTTGGTAGCTCCAGAGTGTGATGTTGTCCCCCGCGTCTCTCCGGCAGGAGAATTGACGCCTCCTACTCGTTCCTCTCCAATCTGGAACCATCTCACTCTGCATAACCAAGACAAGGTACCCCTGAATCACACACTCCACCTTTTGCACGTACCCCTTGTACTGCAATGTACCTTTTAACAAACCTTTGGATCGGTGCGTCGATTCTGGGAGTGTGGTATTAAATAGCAGATTTACACTGCCATTCAATCCCCACTGCCCGCACACCTGACCCTTCAGACCTTTCACCCACATTGTGCCATGAAATTTGTTTTCTCCTGGCACAAATGCTCTTTTCCTCCGTCCCTGCATGGTCCATCTGTGCCAAGCGGAGGGAGGTGTGAAAGGATTAGTACCTTTGTCACCCAACATTAACATGCTTGGGCCTTGCATTCTCATTAACCCCTTATTATACATGAGAATGTCCTCTCTTCGTTCTCCTTCTAACGGAATGGCAACCTAGGATCACCATCAGCATGGTACTCTTCATTATAAAAGCACCACCTTGGGAAAGAAAAACATTAGCACTTTGCATTATGCTTTGCTCAGACAGTTTTGTTAGTCTCTTTCCGATCTCCGAAATCTCGTGTTTTAGTCTCTTTCCAATTTCAGGAATCTCGTGTTTTAGTCTCTTTCCGATTTCAGGAATCTCGTGTTTTAGTCTCTTTCCGATTTCAGGAATCTCGTGTTCCTCCAAGCTTAGATTGGCATCTAGAACCTTTCGCTTATCCGACTGATATCTCCATCCTTGCTGCCAGCACTGCAGCTGTCTCCATTCCATATTGCCAAACACCTGAAATCGAAATACAAACAAATCAATTCTTATTAATGATTTGGGATTCGCCCTGCGGCTTGTACTCTGTACACTTTAAATTGATCAATATATATCGTAATTGATCTCGTTGCTCTATGGTTCTCATGAACTCTGTTTACTCTTATTGGTAGATTGGAGTTAAACTTCACCCCCCTACCTCAGTACTATCCTCAGTACTTACCTGTTTAAAATATGCTCCCGCGGACTTCACCTTTGGAAGCTCGCTTCACCTTTGGAAGCTCTCACCCCATTGCAGCTCACTCCACATCCCCCCTCATCTGTCCATGCGCGGCCGTCGCATGCACAGATCACGGATGCCACACCTGATGCTGCTTTGCAGGTGAGCCTGCAATGCTCTTACTCATTATCGTATTTACTTATCTAGAACTTCATCGCGATACCAGCTCTGCTAGAAGTTCTGTGTGTCGTACCCTCTGATCAATGTTTGCCGTGCCACTACCTAGACTACCAAAAAAACGGCTGCCTCCCTATAGGAAGGAGCTCTTTGCACTTAAACTACACAGGGTGCAGGGCTAAGCATACCAGCGTCACATGCCTGTATGCAGATCCCTGAATGCCCACATGGAAGGTAGTCACATGGCAAACAGCGTACTGATACACTGTCACTCTGTACATGGCAATTTTATCATCTGTATAAGTTCCCCATGAACTGCGGTCAGTTTTTGTTCTTTGTGCTACAATTAATAGGAGCTGGAAAAAACATATTTGACCAATCAGTGGACGAAAAAAAACGCACAAAAAAAACAGCTCCAGCCCAGCATAGACCTCTCAGTCCAGCTCTGGCCCTGTCCACGACAAAAACCGGAAAAAATCGTTACCGCTCTGCAGAAGCGGCGACGGAAACCCGAATTGGTCAACTCCCTTTTTTCTCCACCTCCGGCACCCCCTTGCTGCACTGTTGGGAACTCATGCAACACCCATCAAGGTGCCTCACTTACAGGAATAATCCCATAAGCAACCCAGTACAGACCCTTTCCTGATCTGCACTGTTACGTGTGTCCCTGCACCTAGCTGGGAAACACTTCCTATTCTGGCATTCCTTTCCATGGACCCAGGGAAAAGCTCTGGGGAAATACTTTGAGAACCGAGACACACAGGAGAATGTCTCTGTATTTCTACCCCCCTTCCTTTCAGCTGCTCTGCCCGGAGCCGCGAGCACAGTCTGATGTGACGTGGATCCCCCAGCCCCTCCTCCCCCCCTGCCATGACGTGTGGGGGCCATGACTCTCGGGGGCGGGCTCTCTCCACTGCCGCCATTTTGAGTCCTGGACTGCCAGCTAAGATGGCTGCTCCCATAGCAGCCTCTGGTTCCTATATCTTAGGAGAGAAAACAAAACTCACACATACCAAACATTTTATGCATAGTTATACACAGTGCAGAGAGAAGAGAAAAAAAAATATCAGCATTCCACCACACACACTGTCTACGACCGGAGACTTCCTCCCAGCTGCGATTATTCACCCAGGGACTTGGGAAACTCCCTCTCTACACAAATCATCTGCAGTTTATCTCCGCCATAACTCAGATCAGAACTACTCAAGCGTGCAGCGTAACTATAAACCATCTTAACAGCTAGTACTGCTGAGACGAACAACAGACGAGCTGGCTGAACAACATAACAGATGCAGATATTTACAAGCATGTTAGCAACTCTGACTGGAAACGCACGGAGGAAAGATAAACAAAAACCTCACCCATTATCTCAGCTGTCACTATGCGAACTTACACAGCTACCCAGAGACAAGGGCTGTCCACCCAGCTCCCCGAAAAAAAAAAGAAAAGAAAAAAAACAGCTCACCGAGAAAAAACTTACTTCTAAGTTCTACAACTGTTCTCTCCTGTCTACTCTGCTACCTCTCTCCCCTGTCCACCACTAACACTGATGGTTTCCCTCTGCCACGGGGGACCCCCCCCCCCCTTATCTATCATCCTGCCCAGTCTCTGGACAGGGAGAGAAAAACAAAACAAAACCCAGAGAGAGAGAAAACAAAACATCTGCCACACAGGAACATCGAATCCTAAGAAACAATCAAAGCGCATAAACTCTGAAAACACATTCTGTATTTACATCGGAGCTGCACCTCTCCTCACCCCTCCCTTCACGCACAGGAGAGATGAGAAGCCCGCAGCCTCCACACTACAATTAACACAGAATGTACACATTAACACATTATCCTCTCCTTGTTATAACACCAAATACAACGTAAATCAAACTTGCCTGAGCAGAGGACTTCGTACGCCTGCTAATTCGACCAGCTTTTGGCAACTCCACGAAACTGAGTGGATCATCCCTGGAACTACTGAGCGTCATCTCTGTGTACCCACACTGGCTCAGCGGATCGATCTCCAGCGGCAGCTGCCAGCCGGCCTCGGAGCCTTCCAGTCACCTGTGATTCGGTTTAGGCTATGACTGCGTGCACTTACAGTCAAAGTTTAACATCCACGAGTTTCGCCGCTGGTTCCCTCGAATTTCAGCCCGTGTGTGCTCGGCTCCCACACACTCACACCAGCTTATCAGTATCAGCTTGATAAGCTTTACAGTCCGTGTCCGTCTAGTCCGCTTGTTTTGCTGTGGAATATCTTGAAACCACTTTCTTCGGCCCCGTCTGCCTGTATTGCTAGGCAGGGAAGGATTTCAGCACCACTGTTATAAACTGTTCTTATCACCTTGCTTCGACACCATCGTCTCACAGACTGTGAGATCACTTGACTCTCCACACAGCAAACAGTAGATAGACTTTCTCAGGCTTCTTCAATGTTTACGTTATTTATTCAGGACTACAGAAATACAGATAGATACATTCATCATATCCTAGCCATGCCAATCTTCATGTTGCGTTACAAGCTCGTGATTAGACTCCCTACTGAAGTCACTCAGGCACTTCTTGCTAACCTACGTTCCACTAAACTACCTATGTACAGCAGACATTAGATCAGATTACATAAGGGAAGAACATGCTTAGAGGTCCCAGTCGGCCTTGCGAGCTAGTGCGGAAGGAAGAAGCAGAAGTGAGTTCTCCATCGCTCGCTCCAGATTTAATACCGACTAGGAAAGAGTTAAATATGACATCATCTTCGCCACCCCCTATATCAGTCTATTGGTGGACCCACTCGTGGTGTCATCATACCCACCTACTTGATTAATAATCAATGAGGCATTTGACCCATATGCAGGAACGTGGATATTTAGTAAATATAGCCGATGTTTACTGTTCCTGTTGAGGTCAGAGTGGCCGATGGCCTTCTTTCAGGAACATGTTCTCAGTATCTGCGTGTATCCTCTGCTACACGCAGACCCTGAGATGCCTCTGCCTGCATCACAAAACCTCTATTTATTTTAAAGACATACACTGCGGACAAGCCTTTTACATAAAACTCAGGCCAAGTAACTGAGGCCTACTTAAATTATAACAGTTATGACCCAAAGGGGGAATAGTATTTAACAGCAACCGGAATTGCAACGGCGCATCATGGTAAGCCATCATTTGGCTCACTCTGCATCCAACTGACCAGGCGACGGTATAACATGTACTGTATGCATATTTATTTCCTTTTGAACAACACCAGTTGCTTGGCAATTCTGCTGACCATTCCCTTTAAATCTTGTACACAGACTTAAAGAGTACCTGAAATGAGAGGTATATGGAGGCGCCAATCAAAAGAATCACACATATTTTCGGTAGTGGACACTGGTGCAGAATCCCAGTAGCACTGTAATCCAAATCCTTCTAAAGAGGGGTTCACACACAGTCTTAATTAGGAAAAACGTTAGCCTTTATTTTTCCAGCACACATGTTGTGACATCTGACCGTCACATCTGACGATTGTTTCGGGGCCACCAGGGTCCCCTTTGTCAAGGCATAGGCAGACATGTTTTTGTCAGATGCCATAACATGTGTGCTGGAAAATTAAATTGCTCATTTGTCCTGCTGAGCCTCTGCCTTTAATACTTTTAGCCACAGACCCTGAACAAGGAGGCAGAACAGATGTTTCAGGTCTGTGATTCAGACAATACTGCAGCCAAAGAGATCAGCAGGACTGCCAGTCAACTGGAAACGTTTAAAAGGAAATAAAAATGGCAGCTCCCATATACCTCTCACATCAGGTTTCCTTTAACCCAGAGATCTGTGCACAAAATGAAGAGCTGCCAGCAGAGTGGGTGTCTTTTGCTTCGCACAAAGCCATCATCTAGACCTCCCATCTCCTCCATCCTCCCCTGCCTGTAGAAGAGAAGGGCAGGGCCAGTTTTATGTTCACAGGAAAAGACTGACTGATGGCCCATCCCTCCTCCTTCCTGACTACCTCCTGTGGTTGAGGACAGGATGGGGGAGGAGTTAAGACAGTTTGCAGACTGCTATTCAGTCTAACCAAACTGTATGTGACTAGGGAGTACTTTTTGCAAACACTGCAAACCGAGTAATAAATACTGAATAATGCAAAAATGGTTTATGTGAAATGCACAAACTTTGTGCGTTGCAAATTATGATTATGTCCCACACAGTATGCATTAAAAACTTCAAGCTAAAACAATGGCTTTCATTGGGACCCAGTGATATACATTTATGGATTTGTCACCTTCAATGCTGTCTACATTTCCTAAACACATAGGAGAGGCACACACATTGTATCTGCTGCATGGAGTTCTTGCCTGATCCTCCAAACTGTGACAGAGACACATTCTTGGCTAAATTCTATTAGTTGAGTATCACAGTCTTAAGGAACAAATGCTTGTGGCAAGGTCATGGATCCATAAAATTTGATCATTAGTGACAAAAATAGCAAATTCACTGATGGCTTTATACAGCTGATATTGTTTAAAAGAAGCATATGCTTTGACAGAAACCGATGGCATTAATTAGTTACATTGTGGTGGGTATGTTTACTGTCATATCTAATTAATCACATTTATCAGTAAGCAGCTTAGATGACTTGGACAATTAACTGGTTAACAAAGTGTACTGCGTTTTTTTTTTTAAATGGGAGTTTTGTTAAGAGAATAGGAAATATTAGTGTAAGGAATTTTGCATTTGCCATTGCCACATTACAAAGTATGTTTATTTATTTAAGGTTTGTTTGTTAAGGTGTAATTAGGCCTATTATTTATGGTTTTTGTTTATGTTTATGCTTTTAGCTTATGCGTTATTTACCTTGATAAATGGACTGTCCCATATTCACTGCATGAATTCCAAAAAAGTCTTACAATACCATAAATATCTTTGACAGATTGTATGAATACACAATGTTTGTGAGGCATGAATTAAATAATGCATGCATTGCATCACATTGGTTTAGAAAAACGTGTTTCTGCCGTATTTACAGGTAACGATTTTTGTAATCTTGGTAAGTCTGTGATGATTTAACTCATCCAGTTTATGGTGCATCCCATGGAGGTTCAGCAGAATTTAATTGACATCTGCTTGACAATGGTTGATAAAAATACAGTAGTCTTCAGGTTAGAACATTCTTACCTATATGAGCCTTACAGTAGGTGTCAGACGCATAGATTAACCCACATATGCTATATTATTTAGTTGAGAAATAGAACTATTTCTCAACTAAATCACACAGCCCCCTGTAGCACAGAAACACCAATGATTGTTAAGCTGTGGAGAACTTATTTGTAAAATTCCTCAATTCATCCTGGTACAAATTACTTCCTCAGTGATTAATGATTTTCTGCAAGCACTTCAGAGTAGTTTTGAAATATTTTGTAACCGTACAAAGAATTTGGCTAACAGCAGTTTATTTTTAAGGATAAGATTGTCTGCTTCTAGGTTCCAAAGGTGCGTGTCACACCCTCTGTTGGTTCACAAGTAGGCTTGCTCATCACGGATTAAACACGAGTAACCACGGTAGTTACTCGTGATTCAAATTAGCTCTAATTGCTCCAGCTGAGCGGGTAGATGCGGCAGGGTTAATTACCCAGAACGCTGCTCTCCACCCAGCGTTTCTACAAGCTCACAAGCGTCCTAATGGACGCTTTGCAAGCCTCACTCTGGAGCACTTCCTCCTTGTGGCATGAATGAGGAAGTGCTCCATAGCGAGGCTTGCAACGCGTCCAATAGACGCTTGTGAGCTTGTTGAAACACTAGGCGAAGAGTGGCATTCTGAGTAATTAACCTTGCCGATTCTACCTGCTCAGCTGGAGCAATTAGAGCTAATTTAAATCACGAGTAACCACCGTGGTTACTCGTGATTAATTTGTCATGAGCAAGCCTATTCACAAGTATTATTGCACCGCGAGATTCTCTGCATTCATGTAGAAGTTTCCTACTCAAGGTACTGTGTTCCACTTGGTTCTTGAATGCCAGCATCCTGTCTGGTCTCACAACTGTCAATTAGATTGTTAACTCATTTGCCCTATACTTTGGTTTATGTTCTATTTTTGACTATGCTTGCTTATTATTTGCACTGTCTACTAGTTTGGTGTTGTGCCAAGTTTGGCTGTTGTAGGCATCTGTCTAGCTGTTTCCTGGTTTATCATGTAGCTGTTTTGTAGGTTTATTATGCAGCTGTTTTATAGTTTATTCTATCAGTGTGTTGCCAGTAATTGTCAGTGGTGTAAACTACAGTTCCTCAGCCTGTCCACCAACAGTACATGTTTTGTAGGAAACCACAAACAATGGCAGGTGGTGTAATTGGTGGTGTCTCAGCAGAGCTGATAAACTACCTCTGTGGATTGCCACAAAACATGCACTGTTGGAAGCTCTATAGGACAGGGTTGGGGAAGACTGGTGTAGACACCTTTTGCTGCTCAGTTTGCGAGAGACAAGGATAAAGGTAAAGTTCTCCTTAGACTTTGCAGCTTCAGTATATCTCTTGTCTGGAAGCACAGATGGCTCACTGCTATTCATTCAGTCACAGTTTAACTCTAGCTTATTAAAGCTGTTTATAATGTTGGTTCATACATACTAGAAGAGAAAGGAAAGCAAATAAGTAGTTCTGCAGGTGCATAAGTACCAGACAGCTAGGTCCACCTGTCGGCCTTGTGCTTGGGCCCTTCAAATGGATGTTGCTGAAACTGCTCATCCTTTAGCTGTCAGCTTACCCTACTGCCCCCCACATTATATGTAATGGTAACAAGTATAGGTATATGAAAGTGATATCTGACATTTTTCTCTTACTGTCATGCTGATTCTCTGGACTCAGGAATTCTCTTCATTCTGGATTTATTAGTATCTCATACATATATCTGCCAATAGCTTGCAGCCAGGGAAGTGAGGTCACCTGAAATAGAGACCGTAGTTATTCTGGGTCAGCAATTTTGAAATTGTTCAGTGCAAAGGATCAGTGCAAAGGATCTGGACAGTGGTCACAGTGATTTAATGTTGTGTTATGTGTCTTACATAACACAAGAGTAGACAAAAGCTGTTCTACACTGAAGATACTTGGGGGTGTGTATACTTAATTGCATTAAGCAGAATTATGTGTATTAGAGATGGCCTGAATGGTTCGCCGGCGAACGGGAACCGGCGAACTTCCGTGGTTCGCGGTCGCAGGGAACCGCAAACTTTTCCAGAAGTTCGATTCACCCCCATAGTGCATCATTAGGGTCAACTTTGACCCTCTACATCACAGTCACAGTCAGCAGGCACATTGTAGCCAATCAGGCTACACTCCCTCCTGGAGCCCCACCCCCCCCTTATAAAAGGCAGGCAGTGTCAGGCATTGGACTCACTTGTGTGCCTGCAGTAATTAGAGAAGGGAGAGCTGCTGCAGACTCACATAGGGAAAGCTTAGTTAGGCTCTTGTAGGCTTGTTAGCTTGCTCCTTGCTGATTCTTATTGCTAAAAAAGCACCCCTCAACAGCTCTTTTGAGAGCTAATCTTGTTCTTGTGATTTTTTTTTTTATTTTTTTGTGTGTGTCCCACAGACACTTGTGTTGCATAGACAGCCTTGGTGATTCCTACTGTGCCACTGCCAGGCCCAGCACATTCAGTGACTGCCTGTGTGTGTGACAGGCAGCTGCACATTTGTAATCCTAATCACTGCACCTGTTCACTGTTCAGTGCACCTACCTACCTATACCTACGTGAGCACACGCATTGTTAATACCCCCAGTCATTGCACCTGTTCACGGTACCTGTGTGTGTGACAGGCAGCTGCACATTTGTAATCCCAATTACTGCACCTGTTCACTGTTCAGTGCACCTACCTACACCTACGTGAGCGCACACATTGTTAATACCACCAGTCATTGCACCTGTTCACGGTACCTTTGTGTGTGTGACAGGCAGCTGCACATTTGTAATCCCAATCACTGCACCTGTTCACTGTCCAGTGCACCTACCTACCTACGTGAGCGCTCACAGTTTTATATACCACCACCAGTCGCTGCACCTGTTCACGGTACCTGTGTGTGACAGCTGCACATTTGTAATATCAGTCACTGCAACCTGTTCACTGCACCTGTGTAACCGCACATTGTTGTACCAGCAGTCACTGCATACCTGTTCACTGCACCTGTGTGACCGCACACTGTTTTATATACCAGTCCATGCATACCTGTTAACTGCACCTGTGTAACCGCACATTGTTGTACCAGCAGTCACTGCAACCTGTTCACTTCACCTGTGTAACCGTACATTGTATTAGTCAAATCAGTGCATACCTTTCACTTCATCCCCCCCAATATGGACAGTACAAAAGGCAGAGCCAGAGGCAGGCCACCTGGCAGGTCTGTTCGAGGTTGCGCTGTCGTGATTTCGTGCGGTCCTCGACCAAAGTACAGTGCTCAGAAGAAGGCACGTGCCATCAATCCCCAATATTGTCAGGATGTAGTTGACTATTTAACACAGAACACCTCATCTTAGCCCCTGAACAAGCATGCAGCAGATCAGGTGTTTCAGACTTTAAAGTCAGATCTGACAATACTAACTGCATGCTTGTTTGTGGTGTTATTTAGATACTACTGCAAATAAATAGACCAGCAGGGCTGCCAGGCAACTGGTATTGATTAAAAGGAAATAAATATGGCATCCTCTGTATACCTCTTACTTCAGTTCCCCTTTAAAACCAAAACTCCATAAAATGGGGTATTAAACAGTGGTGAGATGTGACTAATGACTGACATTAAACCGGCATGAATGGTGTTGCACTGAGCATCACAGTCTACTCTACACATGTAAAGAATCAAAACTTCAGGGGGAAAGATTACCATAAGACCGATTTAGATTTTATATCCTGTTAAAAATAAATATATTCAACAGAATTTCCTTTTCATTTTGGAAAGGAGAATTTGCATTTTTCTGAAGAATCAGATAGCTTCCCCTTTCCCTGTGACACAAAATTGCTCCGTCACATGATAATTTACATAATAAATACATTACTTAGAGGAAAGATAATCATCTGAAAATTTAGAGCAGGAGCAGTAGGCTTTGCAGCTACTTTCTGAGTCACAGTTAAATAATCAAACAAGCTGGCATACTTACGAAAGATTACTTCTAAATTGAATTTCATGAATATAAATTTTAGTTTTAAAATTATTATAAAAAGTCATGTGTGAATTATTCTAAGATGTACATTTCAAGATAGTTAAAGATAAATGTTATTAAACCACACAATATTAATATCTAATTTCTCAACCCATTATAATTTCTAGAAAAAATATGTAAAAGTCAAAAGCTGATATTTAGAGCTATATTTTTTTTGTGGGGTGGGAGTTGATGCTGTTTCTTTCCAGAAAGTAGGAACAGGCTTAATCTTAGAATATTTGAGCGCATTTACATTCAAACTAAACACAGGCAATGCGTCACTATCCCAAGCGACTAAACCAGCAAGGAGTCAATGCATTTTATTTATTTTTTTATTTTTAATTTCCACTCATCAAATATTCAGAAGATCAAAATGAGCATCAAGTCAAGTTGCTCTGCAGTTTCCATGGATGCAGGAATAATGTTTCAGAATGGTACGGCATTGACTCATCCACCTATAAGGATATGAGAGAGGATTATGTACCTGGAACTAGTAGTCAACTATGCAGACAATACATCATTGTTTTATACTCTAATCCTAAATAGAAACCTTTATACGGGATTAAATGGCTGCAGTAATAGGTTTCTTCCTCCAGATCCCACAGGGAAAAACACTTGCAGTGAATGCCACAAAAGATGCTGATTGGATCAAGCTTCTTGGACAGCATCGAGAAGGATTTATTCATTCCATGTCAGGCCAGTGTGACATCAACATTCATCTCCGGCATTTCACTTAGAAAATTATGCATGATACACTAAGGACCGCACAGCAACCATTTATTCTGTCTACATAATGCAATGCCATTCATACACAAGCTACTAAGAAAGTATAGTCATTGATTCTCTATCTTTTGTTGTATTAATGCTTTCTGATCAATGATTCTTAACAAGCCCGCTAAGGGAACAATCTTGGTCGTACAGTTCTACCAAATCTATGTAATAGAAGGGTAAACCGAGTGAATATACTTATGATGGCTACTCAAGTCAGTCCCTTATATTACATAGAAGTTCTAAGATTGTACAATTAATATTATATTATTAGTGGGCACCTTTACATGTTTAACTTAACTTTTTGTAAAAACTTTATCTTGCATAATGACATGCAAGTGGCGGGCATTTCTCATTCATATTTCTTAATGCACAGTCAGTTTTCTATGAAGTAAAACTGAGCCTCTGATGGAAGCAATCGATCTTTAACTCACTTGCCCCGTATTAGGTTTTGGCGATCAGTTTGTTTGCTGTAAGTGTAGTGCATCATTAGAAGCAACATATAGCATAAGAGTTGGAAAATGGTGGCTTTTATCAGTGTTTTCTGATACAGAAATTCACAGATTATTCACCTATTCTTCAGAGGACCTAGATGAATAGCATAGATTTAAAAATGGATGCAGTTAATACCCTGTTTCCTCAAAAATATGATATAGTTACATAGTTACATAGTTACATAGTTATTTTGGTTGAAAAAAGACATACGTCCATCGAGTTCAACCAGTATAAAGTACAACACCAGCCTTGAAATTTGTGATAACAGAGGCGCCAAATTAGAGTAAAACCATCTAAAATCAGTTTAAAAGGAGGGGGGTTGGTGGATACCACCCTCAGGTATATGAAGACCAGCCAATGAGCCGTTATATATAAATAATATAATTTATTATAGAATCTCCAGGCATGCAACGCGTTTCACGGGTTGCTGTGAACAGTAGGCGCTGGGCCTAAAAATTGATACAGCTTCGTGTGTCTCCAACACTGATTGCCTGATGAAGCGGGCATTTGACCCGTGAAACGCGTTGCATGCCTGGAGATTCTATAATAAATTATATTATTTATATATAATGGCTCATTGGCTGGTCTTCATATACCTGAGGGTGGTATCCACCAACCCCCCTCTTTTTAAACTGATTTTAGATGCGTTTACTCTAATTTGGCGCCTCTGTTATCACAAATTTCAAATCTGATCTAGTCCACCCTTGGTGGAGGGGTATATCCTCGTTTGTTTCCTGTCTACAGAGAGCGACTTCTTAATACCTGAGTGGGGTCAGGTTACAATTCTCCCCACCTGCGCTTCCAGTGGTTGCCTTTGTGGTAACCCAGACTTGTGAGTATATTACTTGTTATTTTAACATTGTAATTAATTTTTTTGACATACTACACTATATTGGGCTCTCGGTTTCAATTTTTATATTTTTCCAAGCTACAACACCGGCCTGCTCCCTCACATATCCCTGTTGATCCAGAGGAAGGCAAAAAAAACCTTACAAGGCATGGTCCAATTAGCCCCTAAAGGGAAAAATTCCTTCCCGACTCCAGATGGCAATCAGATAAAATCCCTGGATCAACATCATTAGGCATTACCTAGTAATTGTAGCCATGGATGTCTTTCAACGCAAGGAAAGCATCTAAGCCCCCTTTAAATACAGGTATAGAGATTGCCATAACGACTTCCTGTGGCAATGCATTCCACATCTTAATCACTCTTACTGTAAAGAACCCTTTCCTAAATAAATGGCTAAAACGTTTTTCCTCCATGCGCAGATCATGTCCCCTAGTCCTTAGAGAAGGCCTAGGGACAAAAAGCTCATCCGCCAAGCTATTATATTGCCCTCTGATGTATTTATACATGTTAATTAGATCCCCTCTACGGCGTCTTTTCTCTAGACTAAATAAACCCAGTTTATCTAACCTTTCTTGATAAGTGAGACCTTCCATCCCACGTATCAATTTTGTTGCTCGTCTCTGCACCTGCTCTAAAACTGCAATATCTTTTTTTGTAATGTGGTGCCCAGAACTGAATTCCATATTCCAGATGTGGCCTTACTAGAGAGTTAAACAGGGGCAATATTTTGCTAGCATCTCGAGTTTTTATTTCCCTTTTAATGCATCCCAAAATTTTGTTAGCTTTAGCTACAGCGGCTTGGCATTGAGTATGATTATTTAACTTGTTGTCAATGAGTACTCCTAAGTCCTTCTCCAAGTTTGATGTCCCCAACTGTATCCCATTTATTTTGTATAGTGCTAGACCATTAGTACGTCCAAAATGTATGACTTTACATTTGTCAACATTGAATTTCATCTGCCATGTATGTGCCCATATAGCCATCCTATCCAGATCCTGTTGCAATATGACACTATCTTTCTGAGAGTTGATGATTCTGCACAATTTTGTATCATCTGCAAAAATAGCAACATTGCTCACTACTGCATCTACTAGGTCATTAATAAATAAATTGAAGAGCACTGGACCCAGAACAGACCCCTGTGGGACCCCACTGCTAACAGTCTCCCATTTTGAGTACGATCCATTGACCACAACTCTTTGTTTTCTGACCATTAGCCCAGTGTTCCCCAACCCTGTCCTCAAGGCCCACCAACAATGCATGTTTTGTGGAAATCCACAGAGGTAGATAATCAGCTCTGCTGAGACACTAATTACCGCACCTGTGAATGTTTGTGGTTTTCTGCAAAGCATGTACTGTGGTTGGGCCTAGAGGACAGGGTTGGGGAACTCTGCATTAGCCAGTTCCCTATCCATGAACACAGACTCTTCCCCAATCCTTGCATCCTCAACTTTTGAACCAGACTTTTGTGGGGAACAGTGTCGAAGGCCTTTGCAAAGTCCAAGTATATCACATCTACAGCATCCCCAATATCCATATTAACATTCACTACCTCATAAAAGCTGAGCATGTTAGTCAAATATACTACTGTCTTATATTTTTAATGTATACTCCAAAAGATGTGCTTGGGCTTATTTTCAGAGGATGTCTTTTTTTGGGGGGTAACACTTTTTTTTTCATGCACAGAGCTTGTGGCTTGCAGATATTGGCTCTCACTTACAAGAAATTGATTCTGTTGCTCATGTGGGTAAAAGTCTATTTCTTGCAGGCAGAGAACTCTGTCAGGCTCCTCGGAGCTATGATAGGATAAGCTGTGTGAAGAGGTGAAGTGCTGCTGATGCTTATCATGACAGATCAGGAGGGCTGGCTCCAACAAAAACACACATTTCCTGACATATATACAGGACTGTAGAACTCACATTATACTGCTGCTCTCCTGTATCCAGGCTTTGTATTGTGCGTGACTTGCTGGTGTCATGTGGGCTGCTGCTAGGGCTTACATTCGGGGGATGTCTTATATTTCAAGCATGCTAGGAATTCCTGCTAGGTCTTATTCTCAGGGGAAGTCTTACTTTAGAGGAAACACTGTATCTGTATCCTTAGTTATGAAATAGTGTATCTTTTCTTACTTGCCTATTTATACCAGGACTGCTGGATCACTATTATTCTCTAAGAGATGGATGTGTATCTTATTGCTCATCAATATACAGGCAGATAACAAAATAAAAATGTAGTATAAAATGGGGTTTTATTTCTGAAATGTCATTCAGTTTTATGTGCAAAAAAAGTGATGGAGGCTGGCCCTTCCAAAAATAGAAAAAGCTCTTTTATTGAGGCATCAGATACAATCAGTGGCTATACAGCGACAGCACGCTGTTTCAGGTTTCAGCCTTTTTTCAAGCCATTACAACGTTGTAATGGCTTGCAGAAACGCTGAAACCTGAAACAGCGGGCTGTCGCTGTATAGCCACTGATTGTATCTGATGCTTCAATAAAAGAGCTTTTTCTATTTTTTGAAGTGCCAGCCTCCATCGCTTTTTTTTAAATCGTTTGGATCTGAAGGAGTGAGGATCTATTGAGGCTTGGGCACCCTTATCCCTGCAGTTTTTTGGGTGCTACTTTTTTACTATTGCATCCAGTTTTATGTGTGCAGGCAGTGCATGTTAAGTTTACTGCCATTTATACGTTTACACAAAATACGTTATATGTATTACACAAATAGCATAACTTGCGTTGCCATAAAAGAGAATCTTTTTATTGCATGTGTGGCCTCCTTAAAGTGAACCTCTGGACTAAAAATTTACTCAGCAGAACTGAAAAGGCTTGGTGTTTCTTTAACAGTTTCACAGCATCAGAACTTTGTTTTTCTTACCCAAGCCTCATTTTTAGCTGCATTTTTAGCTAAGCTCCACCCATCAAAGAAAAAAAGGTGCTCAGGACACAGGACAGTTGGAACTGTGTCTCATGCTCCCTGTCACCTCCTTTCAACCAAAAAGATGGCTGCCATCATGAAATCAAACATTTGCCTGTTCTTTTAAAACAGGGTGGGTAAGAGATTATATTACCTATCTATTTTAATTAACATAACTAATGTAACTTAATGACAGTATGTTTGTTTAGGCTGGAGTTCCTCTTTAACGCTGACCATATCAGCCAGTAATGCACATGTCACCAAATACAGATATGCTGTGTCATGCTGCATTTGCAGTGTCCTGTCAGCTGTCAACTGACATTTACAAAAGAGGAAATATCTAATAAATTGTACATACACAATGAGGGGTGTAGCTACACCTGCTGGGGCTTAACTGTGAAACTTTTAGGAAGTTTTAGGGAGCCCCCTTCCTACATTCAGACCCACCTCTCCTGGGCACTGCAGGGAGGAAAGGCCTGGACTTCTTCCTTCTTCCACTGCGACCCCTCCTGTGCTCCCTTGGCTCTGGCTACAGATCAGTGCGGCTGCAGTGATGAGGCTTATCTTTTTTCCCGTCTCTTCTCTCTGGCTTCCCTGCTGCAGCCACTAGGTGTCACTATCATGTCTGAACATTCATCAGACTGAGAGGAAGGCAGAGAGCAAAAAGGACAGTGATACCTAGTGGCTGCAGCAGGATCGTCATAAAGACCCGATGGGAAAAAATGTAAGCCCCATCACTGCAGCCTTGCTGATCTGTAAGTCTGAATAATAGAACACAATAAGAGGCACACAGGAGGAGGCCCCGGTAGAGGAGGAAGGAAAGGAGTCCAGTCCCCTACTCCTCACTGCCCTCCCCCCTCCCACCTATGCGGTGTCTGTTGCCTAAGGGCCTATTTTCACTACAGGCGGATTCTGGATGCAGAAAACTGACTCCAATGAATGCCTATGGGAAATCTGCATCAGAAAAATCGTGTTTAGTGGAAACAGGCCCATAGGCATTCATTGGAGTCAGTTTTTCTGCATCCAGAATCCATGTGTAGTGGAAACAGGACCTTATAGTTATGCTAGTGTACATACACATGGATGACTTAGATTAAAACATTCAGTATGCAATATGTATGTGTTTGAACATGCAATAATTATGCTATGTTTAAGCTGAATAAATGTATTCATTAATTGTGATATATAAAAGCTGAATATACTGTCTGTATTCTCTATATATAGATATAGATATAATAGCAGCAAACCCATACAACACTTAAAGAGAACCTGAACTGAAAAGAGAAAGTCAAAATAACCATACACAGGTCATACTTACCTACTGTGTAGTCTACTACTTAATCTCTTTCTCCTCTGCTACGTCCCATTTGTCCACTGTGATCAATGGATTTCTCCATCCTCCATTTTAAAAATGGCCATTACCCCCTAACAGCTTCCTGGTTAACACACTGTTAAACTGAAATATCATCCACTTGAGCCATAGGGAAACATGGACATTACCTTGCACATTCAGTTGTAACTGACAGCTCCTGATATATAACTGACAGCAACTAGTATATTTCAGTTCTGACAAAATATTGTCAGAACTGGAAGGGATCACTGTAAGAAGAAAATGGTGAGCTTCTGAGAGGAACTGACAGTGAGGTTAGTATGTAATATTCATTTGCAACTACATCATATGTTTATTTTAAATATTTTTCCTTGCTTCAGGTTCCCTTAAAATTTCAGTCCTCAGCAAGCAGTTGAGTTAAGAGGATTTAGGACCGGTAGCAATAGGTTACTGCTCTTTGTACATCATCAATTACACAACAGGCGTTAAGATCTTCTTGCAGTGTATGACCCATTTTTTTCCTGCATTCTCTTATGTTACTGTAACCCAAATGTTCAAACACATGGACACTGACTGTACCTACTTGATATACCATCTAAATAGAGCATACTGCACAGTGTTTTGTTTTTTTTCTCCTCTACAGTGTGCTATTTCTGTTTAGGATTTAGTTGATCTGGCAAAGTGCAGTCAGCACACAATTCCTTCAGTCTGTTGCCATGGATATGTGTGTGTGCCTAGTTATTTCAGAAATGAGTTAACTGCTGAAGGTTGAAGAAAAACAAAACATTTTCTAACTAAATGAATCATTATTGAGCTATGCATTTGAACCATGAATGATTTCAGTTTTAGAATATATTTTTGCAGCTTCCTAAATACACCCAATCATTGACCATATATGGGTTTTACAGTCCTGCAGTTCACAGGTGTGTGTCTGTTTATAGTTGTGTTAATGGATGGGTACTTCCTAGTAATCTACTGGAATTGTTTCTGAGTGCATTACGAATGATAGCTTCATAGACAACCCTTTGTGTTACCTTTTGTGATGTACAGTATATTGAGTAGCTCTTCATATATACATGTGAATACTTTGATGACTGCAAACCTTTAATGGAAAATGATATGTGGAAAATCCAGCTTATTATCATGGCTGCAGGTGCATAGGTGCAACTGAGTTTCCATTTAACCTGCATCTAAACTCCAAGAAGGGACAGGCAGCTTTTCTCAGTTAGTTCTCAGGTGGGGGTGAGGGTGTGGGGATGGAGGGGAACTGAATTAGAGGGTTATAATGCAAAGTAAACATACAGGCTTATGGCCTTCAGAGAGGTCCCATCCCTGGTGGAGGCGGTGGAAAGGCTGAAGGAGGAGAGGCCGGATCTGATGCCTCAGGTGCTGCTTGTGGACGGCAACGGGATCCTTCATCACCGCGGGTTCGGCATCGCCTGTCACCTCGGCATCCTCACCGGTCTCCCCACTATCGGAGTTGCCAAAAACCTGCTGCAGGTGGACGGGCTGGAGAACAATGAGGCCCACAAGGAGCAGGCAAAAGAGCTTCAGAATGGAGGGGACTTCTTCCATCTTCGGGGCAGCTCAGGGGATGTCCTGGGAGCGGCCTTAAAAAGCTGCACGAAAAGCTCCAAGCCCATCTACGTCTCCGTCGGCCACAGAATCGGCCTGGAGACGGCCGTGCGGCTGGTCCACGCCTGCTGCCGCTATCGCGTTCCTGAGCCCACCAGACAGGCTGACATCCGCTCCTGGGAGTTCTGCCTTAAGGTGGTGAACAGCAGTAAGAAGGAGCCCGCAGACCCTCCGGACGCCTCAGAGTGACGGAACTTCTCATCCTGAAGATCGTTCTGTGCTTTTATCGATTTTATTTTTACATTTCTTATATTTATATTTGCATTTATTTACGTTTGTAAATGTTCATTCTCTCAGGCTTGTGACATCCAGGAGTTTATATTTCAGTGTTTGGGGAAGGTTTATTCTATATCTCAGGGACTTTGGCAGAGAGATCTCTGCATTCCAGGATTAGATTGTGAGCTCCTTTGAGGGACAGTTAGTGACAAGATATATATATACACTGTACAGCGCTGCGTAATATGTCGGCGCTATATAAATATTAAATAATAATAATAATAATGGGACAGAGCTTGACTTCCTCGGAATGCCAAAAATGTTGCACAGTGGAATGGTTATTTGACTGTTTAAATAATAAATAAAATACAATATTTTCAGCCAGGAGCAAGGGCCCATTTACACTTAATCAGTTGGTGTGCATTAGTGCTGGTTAGCACGCGTTTGTACGCATTGGTACGTGCTGGTATGCATTTTTTTCTGGTACACATTTTTTCCATAGCAGTTTAGTGTGAAAGGTGCCATAGGAAAACATGGGCATTACTTTGAAAATCAGTTGTTCTTTCAGTTATAACTGAGAGCAACTGATTACATGTAAACGGAGCCTAAGTGGGTAAGTGAATTGAAGCTGGTTGGAGGTTATTCCTGTGATTCACCTTGAGATTTCAGATTGGAGTCAGTGATCAATGTATCATTATACTGTGTGTATCATGTATCCCTCTCCCACTGTGAGGCCCGGGTGGAATTTATGTATCTTCTGTACCTACATGAGATACTTTCTACTGTAGCTAAAATTGTACTGGAATGGTCAAACAAAGAATGCTTCATGAGTTTATGCACTACTTTAAACAGCTTGGGGGTATTTTTAATTAGAAAAAAAGAAAAAAAGAAAAAAAGCTGGAGCTAGTCTACTTTAGGGGACCCACCGTAAATCCCCATAGAGAATCTGAGCTGTGTTGAAAACGGAGCGAATTTCTGCTTTCAGCTTGTTTAAACCCCAACAAGTTATATCTGTATGGAAAGCTCAGAATCTGCTCTAACGAATGGTGCCACTTTCGGTGAGAAACTCGCAGTGTACGAGGCGCCGAACGGCCGCAATCGCGGCTCCGTCAGCCATCTTACATCTGTGCTGCTCATATTTTTCTCCCTCCTCATTGGAGGGATTGTTAGCTGGGGGCATGCCAGAAACTGCTCTCACAAGACTCACAAGTTACCATGTCTACCGACCTTCAGGGCTGTGAAAATAATACGTTTGGCCGACTGAAATTAAACTGTGCTGAACAGATAGTAAATTACATCCTCCTGCTCCCCCCTCCCATCTGCCAACACACCACCCAGTGCAGTAGTAATAGGAAGCCAGTAGAAAACATTTCACTTTTTTTTTCCTCTCTGGCACACCCCCAGCTAACAATCCCTCCAATGAGGAGGGAGAAAAATATGAGCAGCACAGAACAAAGATGGCCGATGGAGCCGCGGCCGTTCGGCGACTCGTACATGGTGAGTTTCACCTTTTGCGCACCGAAAGTAGCATCATTCGTTAGAGCAGATTCTTAGCTTTCCATAGTTATATAACTTGTGGGGGTTTAAAAGAGCTGAAAGCGGAAATTCGTTCCGTTTTCAGCACAGCTCAAATTCTCTATAGGGATTTACGGTGGGTCCCCTAAAGTAGACTAGCTCCAAAAAGCTATTGTCATAAGGATAGCTAACAAATTATTTTATTGCAATCTGGATCTGTTTTCTAGTGCTCTTTTCAAGCAAAAAGTATCATTGTATCATTCAGTATATGATATTCAGTATTTTGTGCTGCTGTACACACTCCACACTATGAGGTCAATTCATTCAATTTCAGTAAGTGGAGGGTAGTTTTACTGATACTTATGCAAGGTATGTAATGAGCCTTGCTCTGGGTTACGTACGCATGGCTAGCATTGCGCATTGCGTACTTGTATAACATATATTGTTAGTGTAACGCGCATTATACTCCTTGTGTAGGTGTCAGTTAAATTGCCTTGCTAGCAACATGGAAATATAGGGAATTGGTCACTATTATTGAATCAGAACTCTTTTTTTTTGTTGTAGTCATTCATTTACTTACATAATGAAAGCTTTTGTCAGGCAACAAATCACATGCTGAATGTTAAAGTGGATCAGAGGTGAAAAACTAACTATAACAAGTAACTCGTCTATATATCTCATCCAAAGTTTATATAGTTTACACAACAAATCTAGCTGCAAACAGCTTCAACATTATATGATTATTTCTTCCTGATACATTGAGGGCAGCCATATTCTGATCATCATCATTACACAGGCAAGCTGCTCTGCATCTCCACCCCTCTGCCTGTGAAAACTACACTCCCCTCTCCTCCTTTCACTCCCCCTTTGCTCCCACTTGCCTCTGAAACCTCAGGCTGGTAATGCCTCCTCCTCCTCCCTAGACTGAGCTCCCATGAGGACTTGCTACATTGGACTCAGAATGCCTAGGCGCTGAAGGACCTGTAGGCGAGGCTTGTTAAGTTTATAGGGAATTAGGGTATTAAAACAACAACAAAAAAGTATTTGGCTTGAGGCATGCCCTATAAACTATATGCAAGGGGCACAATTATGCAATGAGTAAAAGTTTATCTCGGATGTACTTTAAGGTGTTATAAGCATAAGACAGGGTAAAAAGGTGGATTGGCTTCTAGCCCCTCATATATTTCAGCATATTTCTCAGTGTATGTGAAATATTTCCCACTGTGTTTGCTAACTAGAATGATGTCTAGTATGTACTGCATCGATGATATCCTGTTTCCATGGTGATATCCAACACTTATGTTTAGGATACAAATGAAAATAAATATATATTAATTAAAACTGAACCTTCTGCAGAGATGTTATCTTACTTTTGAAATCTGACTGCTCCCTGCATTGCAAAAACAACAGTTTTACCCCAAGGATTGCTGCAGTTTTGCATAAGAAAAAGTAGTGTAGCGTTGGAATCCCTTGTCAATAGTGTTCTTGGCAGTTAAGGGAATGCTCTTCTTTTCAAGACTGTTAAAAGGGAACTTTAACTCACAAATAAATTTCATCTCAATCCAAAGGTGATAACCCCTTTCGCACGAGAAACCTTTAGGGCTCTTTAACATTAGGGCAGATTTTCTGCGTTTCAACGCAAAGGGTAAAGTTTGCGTTACCCAAGGTGAAATGAAAGTCCATAGACTTTCATTTTAGCTTTCACATATAACGCAGCCTTTTTGTGCGTTGCATTACACTGCACCCAGGCGCAGTTTTTCGACCGACGCTAGCTTTATGCGTTACAATGTTAGTCAATGTAAAACGCACACTATACGCGTTTTTAATCCGTTAACGCAGGTAATCAGTCCCAGAATGCAACAGAGGAACAATGTAGAAAGTTGAACGCTAAAAGAAAAAAAAATTACCTGCGTTTTTCTATGTGCTGTAACGCATTGCAAACGGATTAAAAACGCACACTCACTGCAGTGCAACGCATATCAAAACGCATACAACAAAACGCATGCTTTGAGCGTTCTCCAACGCAAGCTCTGATGTGAAAGAGCCCTTACCATTTCTTGCATAGATCAGCAAGGACGTCTGTATAGCTGGTATTGTGGAGAAATCCCTCCCACATTGTGTTGTCAGGACCATGGTTTCCAACTGCCAAGCAAGCAGTATCTCCCTCTGTACACATATATATCTATATTTTATCACAGTGTTAGTGGGTGTGCAAATGAAGACAGGCACCATTTAGTGATTTTTAAATTCAAAGCTTTTTTTATTGCATTAACCCTTTGCGGACTGCATCACGCTGATGGGCGTGGACGCGGCGGCAGCCCCAGGACCGCCTAACGCCGATTGGTGTAATGTTCTTGGGGCATGGTTTGCGGGCGATCATGCACACCGAGGCGCACGCATCCCCACTCTGATGGCAGAGCTCTGCTCTGCCTTCAGTCTCCCAGACTGTTAGACGATTAACGATTAACAGACGATTATCAATAAAATTTGGTCATTTTACTGATTCCAAAACCGTTAGAACTAATTATTGGAACTCAAATTGCTCAGTGACCCCTGACCTACATACACAGGTGAATCCAATTATGAAAAAGAGCAATTAAAGGGGGTCAATTGTAAGTTTCCATCCTCTTATCATTGTCTCTGAAGAGTAGCAACATTGGGGTCTCAAAACAACTTTCAAATGACCTGAAGACAAAGATTGTTCACCATCATGGTTTAGGGGAAGGATACAGAAAGCTGTCTTAGAGATTTCAGCAGTATGTTTCCACAGTTAGGAACATATTGAGGAAATGGAAGACCACAGGCTCAGTTCAAGTTAAGGCTCGAAGTGGCAGACCAAGAAAAATCTCAGATAGACAGAAGCGACGAATGGTGAGAACAGTCAGAGTCAACGCACAGACCAGCACCAAACATCATCTTGCTGCAGATGGAGTCACTGTGCATCGTTCAACCATTTGGCTCACTTTACACAAGGAGATGCTGTAGTATGCAAGAGTGATGCTGAGGAAGCCTTTTCTCCGCCCACAGCACAAACAGAGCCGCATGAGGTATGTTAAAGCACATTTGGACCAGCCAGCTTCATTTTGGAATAAAGTGCTGTGGACTGATGTAACTAAAATTAAGTTATTTGGGCATAACAAGGGCATTATGCATGGAGGAAAAAGAACATAGCAATACAAGAAAAACACCTGCTACCTACAGTAAAATATGGTGGTGGTTCCATCATGCTGTGGGGCTGTGTGGCCAGTGCAGGGACTGGGAATCTTGTCAAAGTTGAGGGACAGATGGATTCCACTCAGTATCAGCAGATTCTGGAGACCAATGTCCAGGAATCAGTGACAAGGCTGAAGCTGCGCCAGGGCTGGATCTTTCAACAAGACAATGACCCTAAACATTTCTCAAAATCCACTAAGGCATTCATGCAGAGGAACAAGTAAGAATGACCATCTCAGTCCCCAGACCTGAATATAATTGAAAATCTGAGGTGTGAGTTAAAGAGAGTTGTCTATGTTCGGAAGCCATCAAGCCTGAATGAACTAGAGATGTTTTGTAAACAGGAATGGTCCAAAATACCTTCAACCAGAATCCAGACTCTCATTGAAACCTACAGGAATCGTTTAGAGGCTGTAATTTCTGCAAAAGGAGGATTTACTAAATATTGATTTCATTTCTTTTTTGTGGTGCCCATATTTATGTACCTGTCTAATTTGTTTCACCACTTGAGGACCACAGACCAGGACATTTTTCTGTTAATAGGCCACTGCAGCTTTAAGGCCAAGCTGCAGGGATGCAGGGCCGCACAACAGAGGTCTCTGTTGGTGGGGTCAGATTGCCCCCCAAATGTTTGTTTGTTTATTTATTGTTATGTGTTTATTTTTATTAACATTTCCTGGTTTTTTTGTGTTTACACATTCCTCCCTCCCCCCGTGATCAGCTGTCATAGGCTTCAGCCTATGACAGCCGATCACCGCCGAGAGTCAGGAAGGGACAGCTGTGTGACACGGCTGTCCCCAGTACAGTGCTGCTGCAGATCGAAACACTGTACAATGTTATTAAACAGCATCTAACAGTCTCCCGAACAGTGATCGCTGTTTGGAGAATGAAGGCGAAGCTTTGCTCCGCCTACCAACAGGAGATGCGCGCGCAGCTTGCATGCAATCTCTTGCAAACTGGAGCCCCAGGACTTTATGACGATCGGCATTAGGCGGTCCTGGGGCTGCTGCCGCGTCCACGCCCATCGCTGTGACCCGGCCATGTAGTAGTTAAACAATTATTGGACACTTTCTGTAAATCCAATACACTTCATTTCACTTCACAAATATCACTGTGTGTGTCTCCTATATGATATATTTAAGTGACATTTTGTTATCGTAACAACCAATGATTTATACAGGAAAATCATGACGATTACCATAGGTTGCCCAAACTTTCGCATCCCACTATATATATACTTGGGCAGCACGGTGGCATGGTGGTTAGTGGTCTCGCCTTGCAATGCTGGGTCCCTTGCTCGAATCCCAGCCAGGTCAACATCTGCAAGGATGTAGTAAACATGTAGTAAACATCTGCAAGGAGTTTGTATGTTATCCCCGTGTCTGCGTGGGTTTCCTTCAGGCACTCCGGTTTCCTCTCACATCCCAAAAACATACAGATAAGTTAATTGGCTTCCCCCTAAATTGGCCCTTGAGTATGATACATACATTACATGATACATACATAGACATAAAACTATGGTAGGGATTAGATTGTGAGCCCCTCTGAGGGACAGTTAAATGACAAGACAATATATCCTGTGTACAGTGCTGCGTAAGATGTCGGCACTATATAAGTACTAATTACTAATAATTAAAAAAATATACACACACACACACACACACACACACACACACACACACACACACACACACACACACACACAAACACACACAGAAATTGACACACAGACACACACAGCCAGAACCTCTCTCTCCAGGTTGTCTTAAGGGGCCCATACACCTAACGATTTTCCCGCCGATATACAGCCATTTTGATCACAGTGATCGAAACGGCTGTGAAATCGCCGCGCACACCACTTACAGAACGATCGATTTTCGTCCAAAATCGATCGTTCCCATCGATTCTCGTCAACCCATCCATGCAGAAGATTGTTCTCAGTCGCCGACGGGTCGGGAGTGCGTCCATAGCGGCATTTGAATGCCCGACGACCGACGCAATACAGCGGTAAGACATTACCTGCTTCAGCCAGCGCGAGTCCCCTGGTCTTCTTCTCCGCTTCGGGCTTCGGGCTCCAGAGCTACACAGAACTTCCTGTCCCGGCAGAAAGTTTAAACAGTAGAGCGACCTCTACTGTTTAAACTTTACCTGGATAGGAAGTTCAGTGGCTGGAGCGGAGAAGAAGACAGCAGAGAGGGACTGGTGCCAGCCAGAACAGGTAATGTATGCAGGGGAGGGGGGGGGGGCAGCAGCGGCAGCTCCACAGATTGTGATTGGTTTCAGGCTGAAATCGATTCACAATCTGTTTGCGGTAAAGGTGGCCATACGATCCCTCTCTGATCAGATTTAATCAGAGAGGGATCTATCTGTTGGTCGAATCTGATGGCAAATCGAACAGTGTATGGCCACCTTTACACAGGCCAGCTGCAATTGTACTGGCAGCAGGAGGGGTGTTGGTACATCCTGTCTGCATGTGCTCCTCCCCTCCCTATCTACTGCATGTAATAATAACTACAGCGGTGATAACTTAAGGACTGGAGTGATAAGATATCACTCTCACTGTGAAAGCTTATCACTGCATCTTAAAGTGGACCCAAATTAAAAATACAAGATTTTAGAAATAAAATCTATTTTCTAAATTATAATGATAAGTAGTAGCCTTTTTTTCAGCTGCATGATGACAAATATAAAATATTTTACATTTATTGGAGGAACCCCTCCCTTCCTTTCATATTGTCGGGATTTTTCCAGCAAACTGGTGGAGGAGATAAAAAACAAAACACAGGCTGCTACTGATGATGTCACAGCTTGTGTGAGATTTCACATGGACGATGCCCCTGTGAGGGAGGGTAGCTGATGACAAACACACCCATGATCTAAAACCTTCTACTAAGCTCAGAAGTAATGGCTGCCACCTGTGTAACCCTAGTTATGAAAAGAGAAGGGTGAAAAACATACATTGAAATGCTCATAGGCTTAAAGGAGTGTTTCTTTATCTTTATATGTGTCAGAGTGGAGCAACTAAATATTTTGAATTAAAAAAAAAAGTTTGGTTTTGGTCAGCTTTAACAAGGCAAGCTTATTTAGTCAATTAACAATTAAACTACCGATCGATGTGTGGTGATAAGTTTTTACCTGCATTATTTTCACAGCATGATCTTAGTGAATTGTGGACGTAGATTTACTATGTTTTTGTCCAAAGCTGTAAGCAAAAGGAAAATACAAGAGAACTCAACTGACCCAGCAAGCTGCTGTCCATGTTGGATGTCTGTGTGTGCTTTACTTTGAAAAATGTACCCTTACATTCTGTCCCAAAAATTGGGTCACAGAAAAAAGGAAGTTAGGTGGGCCCTTGGCTGTTAAAAGATATGAAGCAAAAACAACAACCTTTTTACTTACAAAAGAAAGCGATAGAGTACATGTTATATTTTTATTGTTGTTTTTGTTTCAGATAAATAGATTTTGTTCACTTATTTTCTAAGGATTGGGTTATCGATAAGCGGAAATAAAGGAAATCTCCCCAATTTGTAACACTGAAAGTAATGAAAGCCTGGCAGATGTTCTTAACATATCTCACCCTTCCCACAACCAAAAAGAACATTTCTGACAGCAGCAGTGAGGCGTGAGAGTGATGTATGAGTGCGGTCTCACTGTGAATCGGCTCCAATCTTGCAAGATTCTTGCAAAATCAGAAGTCAAGTTTGCCATTAAGGGCTCATTAACACCAGTAAGTGCATTTGAAATGTATTAAAATGCATGTAAAAATACATGCATTTGTCAGTGTGTTTTTGTGCATTTCATTGCGGGTTTTCATGCATTTCCACGCATTTTACTGCATTGTCAAACCACTGTGGTTTCTTGTTATACCTGGGGAAGTGATATAGAGGGGAACCAGCTGATTCAGCTGGGCTTATCTGCATGATCCATGTGCTGAAATGCACATAGCATGCATTACTATGCACTGCCCATAGACTATTATTAGTGTGTGCGCTGTGCGTTCATAGTGCATTTTAATCACTCCCCTCACAGTGAAATGCACTGCTCAGCAACGCATGGCTGTACTGTGAATTTTAAAATGTAGGTTAATGGACTTTCATGTTACCATGTTTATTGCATACTAAGGCCTGGTGCACACCAAAAACCGCTAGCAGATCCGCAAAATGCTAGCAGATTTTGAAACGCTTTTTCTTATTTTTCTGTAGCATTCAGCTAGCGTTTTGCGGTTTTGTGAAGCGTTTTTGGTGTAGTAGATTTCATGTATTGTTACAGTAAAGCTGTTACTGAACAGCTACTGTAACAAAAAACGCCTGGCAAACCGCTCTGAAGTGCCGTTTTTCAGAGCGGTTTGCGTTTTTCCTATACTTAACATTGAGGCAGAAACGCATCCGCAATCCAAAATCTGCAGCAGCCCGGGAGTATGCGTTTCTGCAAAACGCCTCCCGCTCTGGTGTGCACCAGCCCATTGAAATACATTACCCTAGCGGATCCGCACTCGCAAGCGGATCGCAAACCGCAGCAGAACCGCTCTGGTGTGCACTAGGCCTAAGTGCAGTGCCTCAAAAGTGACTGCAATGCACATAGTGTGAATGAGCCAAGTTTACCATTCATGAGGTGTGAAAAATATTAAAAATGACAATATGTATTCTGCAATGTATTTTCTGATGACATTTTTATGACACAGCCATGTCTGCATTCCTTTGGGCGTAATTTTCCCACTAGTTACTGCCAAAATTATAATGTCAGTTTTGCAAAAACAATTCTCATGACGCGACCAGAAATCCTTTGAAAAGCCTTTGAACCTGCCAGCGACAATTTTGCTCATCCTTAGACTGGAGTTCCACTAAATTTCCTTCTAAAAGGTGACAGAACTGCAGGTGTATGCATACTTTTGCAACCCAACAGCAGAACAATTTTAACCCATTCAGGTTCCGTCGTTTTCACGTGAGAAATGTTCACTTCCCATTCATTAGCCTATAACTTTATCACTACTTATCACAATGCACTGATCTATATCTTGTTTTTTCCGCCACCAATTAGGCTTTCTTTGGGGGGTACATTTTGCTAAGAGCCACTTTACTGTAAATGCATTTTAACAGGAAGAATAAGAAAAAAATGGAAAAATTCATTAATTCTCAGTTTTCAGCCATTATAGTTTTAAAATAATACATGCCTCCATAATTAAAACTCACGTATTGTATATGCCCATATGTCCCGGTTATTACACCGTTAAAATTATGTCCCTATCACAATGTATGGCGACAATATTTTATTTGGAAATAAAGGTGCATTTTTTCCATTTTGCATCTATCACTATTTACAAGTTTAAAATAAAAAAAAAATATAGAAATATTTCATCTTTACATTGATATTTAAAAAGTTTAGACCCTTAGGTAAATATTTACATTTTTTTTTTTATTGTAATGGTTTTTTTTTTTATACTAAAAATTTTATTAGGGTACTTTTGGGAGGGTGGGAGGTAAACAATAGATTTATAATGTAAATGTGTGTTAATTCTGTTTTTTTTTTCAGGTGTAGTATTACTTTTTGGCCACAAGATGGCGGCCATGAGTTTGTTTACATGACGTCACTCTAAGCGTAGCACGCGCTTAGAGTGACACATCGGGAAGGAAACGGCCAGAAAAGGCGCAGCTTCCGAGAGAAGCTGTCGCTTTTTCAGCAGGGGAGAGGAATCAATGATCGGGCTCCGTAGCCCAATACATTGATTCCTTGGCTACCGAATCCGCGGCCGGGAGTGCGTGTGCACGCGCACGATCGGCCGCGGGGGCGCGCGGTAGCGCGCATGGTTCCTGGACGTAGAAACTACTTCCAGGAACTAAAATAGGTTAATAACTATGGAGTGGATACTAAATCATTTAAGTTCTCCAATGTACCCAGTATTTCTGATGAACATTATTACTGACTCAAAGTAGCTGAATATATTTGAATGCAAGTATTTGTTTAGTTAATGTTAGAGATTTTATAAAAATTGCACAATGTACGTCAGTTTGTATTTTCTGAGGGCTTTTTTTTGTCAGGGAATTGTAGTCAGCCATTTTTAACTTTCCACATGTAATGAATAGCTTGGCTGATTTTAATATTCACTTTTCTGAACAAATGACACTTCAAAGCCGCTTGAAAAACACAGCTGCTTGAAAAACACAGATGTGTTTATTTCTAAATGTTTGAAAAAGTTAATACACCGGAGTCTACCAAGCGCAAAGTCAGTATTTTTCTGGACTTTCATGTGTGATATTGCCAGAACAGCAGTTTTCATTAATTTCTCAATGTCTGAAGTAAAATACAAAATCCCATTAAATTCCAGACTGTGACCAAGTGGCCAGGGCTTGAAGGTGGAAACCAATTTCCTACTCATGCAAGATACTAGCCATGTCATTTCTTCTGTTGTCATCTGACATGCTTGTATGTATATGTATTAAGGGGCCTATACACTTACCGATTTTCCCGCCAATACACAGCCGATTCGATCGCTGTGATCGAATCGGCTGTGAAATTGTCGCACAAGCGCTGACCGAACAATCGATTTCCGTCTGAAATCGATCGTTCTCATCGATTCCCGTCGTTCCTGTCCGTGCAGAAGATTTCGCTCGATCGCCGGCGGGTCGGGAGTGCTTCGATAGCGGCATTTGAATGCCCGATGACCGATGCAATACAGCGGCAATACATTACCTATTCCGCCAGCGCGAGTCCCCTGGTCACCGCTGCTCTGTCTCCGCGCTGGGCTCCGAGTCCAGCAGGCTTCACTTCTTCCTGTCCCGGCAGGAAGTTTAAACAGTAGAGCGCCCTCTACTGTTTAAACTTCCCCGGCAGGAGGTAAAGTGAAGCTGGAGGAGCCCAGACTGGAGAAGAGACAGTGGAGACCAGAGGGATCTATCTGTTGGTCAATCTGATGGCAAATCGACCAGTGTATGGCCACCTTTAGAGTAGCACTCTTGCCATTAGTTCAGTAAGGAGCAGAAAGTGTGTCTAATGACAGGGCATCTACTGGTAAACCTCCACCACAGGGCTATCACACTGCAGTACAACCCCCTCCAAATGGGGACTCACCGGGTTCAGAGACATTACAATCTATTCGTGCACGGGGGGTGTATAGCCATCCTCTGCCTCTCTGGCACTCTCTGCCACCCCTGCTACATACCTCAACTTCTAGCACACCACATAAAAAAATGATAAAATACTGTTCCAATAGTGATATGCTAGAAATTCTGCACAGCAGGAGCTGTCACACAAACATTAGTAAGGTGTAAATGACAGTGGTATTGGTGGAAAGACTCACTGTCCTAGACTAAGTGAATCACTATTGCCATATACTCCACCTGCCTTGTGTGCAGATTGCCCTCCACGGGTCATGTCCCGCGTTCAGGATCAAACTGTTGCCACTGTGTTAGAGCATTATCGCATCCAGCCAGCCTACACATTTTGCGTACTTGCATCATGATCTATGCTCCCACGCATTTCGTCATTAATGCAACTCATCAAGCCCCTGAACTGTAATAAAAAACATAGGGCGCTGCACCTGATTTATGCTGAATGACTTGGTATGTATTTTAATTTATGTTTATATTAGATATATTTATTGAGTGACGCATACAGTTGTTTCTTCATGCTTTTACTTTCAAAAGGAAGGCTTTTTATGCAATTGACTATTTATGTAAAGTATATGCATGATAGCTCCAAATGGTTGCAAGCGCTGAATCTTTTTTTGTATGTCAGCTGTGTTCTCATCTATTTATTTATTTTATTTCACTTTTAGTAGAGTCTTGTAGAATCTTTATGATTGTAGGGTATATTAAAGAGGAACTCCAGTGAAAATAATGTAGTAAAAAAAAGTGCTTAAGTACATAATTATGTATAAATGATTTAGTCAGTGTTTGCTCATTGTAAAATCTTTCCTCTCCCCGATTTACATTCTGACATTTATTACATGGTGACATTTTTACTGTGGGCAGGTTATGTAGCTGCTCCTAGCTGTTTTGGCTGTTAGAGACAGCTGTAAACAGCTAATTCCTGTCTGTGAACATTGTTACATTGTGACAGTTTGCCCAGAGTACCGTGGTCCCAGAGCTTCTTGTGGGAGGGGTTTCAGCACAAAATCAGCCATACAGCGCCCCCTGATGGTCTGTTTGTAAGAAGCATTATATTTCTTATGTAAAAGGGGGTATCAGCTACTGATTGGGATAAAGTTCAATTCTAGGTTGGAGTTTCTCTTTAAATAACATCATACAATACTACAAAAGGGTTCTGATGTGTACGCTGTTCTGGTAACTACTAGCCATTTTAATTCCATAATATTCTACTACTACTACTACTACTACTACTAATAATAATAATACTATTCATAATATTAATACTTTAGTCATGGTAAATTGATTGCAAAAAATGGATTAGCCACTAACCAATTCCTTCAAATATATGTTATATATTCAACTTCTTTGTTTTTTAATTACTTGTATACTTAAAGAGACACTGAAGCGAAAAAAAATAAAAATGATATAATGAATTGCTTGTGTAGTACGGATAATTACTAGAACATTGGCAGCAAAAATATTCTCATAATTTTATTTTCAGTTATATAGTGTTTTTTATAACATTGCATCATTCTCTAATATTTGCAGTTTACACACTACTCAGCATTCTAAATGATTTTACAGAGCAGGCTAGTGAACTTTTGAATTGTCTCCTCGAGAGAAAAAAATAAATACAGTGACTGACAGTTTGAGATAACAAGCTTCAGGAGACAGAGCCCTCTGCGACTTTGAAAGTCGGGGAGCTCAATGGCTCTTTTGCATAGATTAACAACTGAAGTTCCTTAACTCTTCCTGTACTTGAAACAATATTAGACTTATGTTTTTGCTCCTAATGTTTTATTTCTTAGCTGTACTTTTTGCTTCAGTGTCTCTTTAAACAGATTGGAGAACAAAAGGATGTAGAGAATATAAAGCAGAAATACTGATTTCTGTAAACTAAGCAAGATTTCAGAGTGAAATGGTGTTGTACAGCTTGTAAAGAATAAACAAACAGCTTGCACACTCAGGATATACATATATTACTGTGGCATTCCCAGCCAGATGCAGTCTCCAGTAGGATAGCACCATTGTCATGTTATTTACACAGTGCTAGATGATTTAACGGGCTTGATTCACAAGATTTGCAAAAGTTTGCATTATCGCGCACAATAGTTATTAACCTATGAAAATATGTAAGTACGGTAGTTACTGGTTACTCACAGGTACTGGCTACCTTAGAGGATACCAACTACAAAGCAGATAGGGATAACAAACTCGTACCCACTTTGAACTGAGATGATACCCTAGTAATGAAATACAAAGAGATGGAGGGACTACTAATAAACTGATTAAAAAAAGTGCCAGAGTTCTATAAAATAAATTAAAAACGTTTTAAATAGAGAAAAGGTAGTTACCTCCTCCGTGAAAATACCATAGTGAAATACCTCTCTCTTTGAGAGAGGTGCTAATGCTTGCTACACAGCCATAGCAGTAAAGGCACCTGTTTTTTCACTGACCTGAGAAAGCGGGCAAGCACCCGCGGAACGCATTGTCAATTTTATGTGCTCGAATAAAAGACCTTTTTCAATAAACTGGTCCAAATTCTTTAAGAGCGCTAAGATTACCTCTCTGTTTATAAGGTTAACAGCTTATTAGCCTATCTTTTATGCGTTGGGTGCCTCCACCGCTGTTTTAAGTGTGTTTTCATACCTCTTTTAGAAGTGATAGTTTTTTTAGTTGTCCTAAAGAACTTAAAGAACTTTCGGAGTATGACCTCCCAATTCCTGACACAGCCCTGGAAAACCGAGCGGTGACGGTTAATTTCTCACCTGCTCTGATGGTGGTTGCAAGGATTTGCAACCCACCTTGGTGAGTACATACATCGGGCCCCAGGTCTCTCTCACTCACTGGGGCCCCCAAACCACCATGCGACACCTAGAGGGAAGTGCGGGCAAGCCCTGGACCTCTCACCTCCAGGGAACTCACCCCACCACCTCTAAACTGAATGCCAACTGCAACAAACACAATTGCTAACTTCCAGTCAGAGCAATATCCTGCCTCTATCTGACCAGCAGACGCTAGTCAGCCAATCAGGTGCACTGTCATACACCCTTTGCCTGCTGTACCATACCTAGCAGGAATTACATAGATTAGCATTCAGGTGGGAGGCTTCGGTTGGACGCAATCGTGAATTGCGTCGTTTACAGGGACGCCCCATGTAGGCACATCTCACACACGGTCCCCTCCCTAACCACTCACCTGTCAACCGCATCGTAGAAGCTGCAAAAAATAAATTTAAAATCACAAACACTGGTCCACATGACAGCCCAGGGGCCCCAGGTCTCTCTCACTCACTGGGGCCCCCAAACCACCATGCGACACCTAGAGGGAAGTGCGGGCAAGCCCTGGACCTCTCACCTCCAGGGAACTCACCCCACCACCTCTAAACTGAATGCCAACTGCAACAAACACAATTGCTAACTTCCAGTCAGAGCAATATCCTGCCTCTATCTGGCCAGCAGACGCTAGTCAGCCAATCAGGTGCACTGTCATACACCCTTTGCCTGCTGTACCATACCTAGCAGGAATTACATAGATTAGCATTCAGGTGGGAGGCTTCGGTTGGACGCAATCGTGAATTGCGTCGTTTACAGGGACGCCCCGTGTAGGCACATCTCCCACACGGTCCCCTCCCTAACCACTCACCTGTCAACCGCATCGTAGAAGCTGCAAAAAATAAATTTAAAATCACAAACACTGGTCCACATGACAGCCAAGGGGCCCCAGGTCTCTCTCACTCACTGGGGCCCCCAAACCACCATGCGACACCTAGAGGGAAGTGCGGGCAAGCCCTGGACCTCTCACCTCCAGGGAACTCACCCCACCACCTCTAAACTGAATGCCAACTGCAACAAACACAATTGCTAACTTCCAGTCAGAGCAATATCCTGCCTCTATCTGGCCAGCAGACGCTAGTCAGCCAATCAGGTGCACTGTCATACACCCTTTGCCTGCTGTACCATACCTAGCAGGAATTACATAGATTAGCATTCAGGTGGGAGGCTTCGGTTGGACGCAATCGTGAATTGCGTCGTTTACAGGGACGCCCTGTGTAGGCACATCTCCCACACGGTCCCCTCCCTAACCACTCACCTGTCAACCGCATCGTAGAAGCTGCAAAAAATAAATTTAAAATCACAAACACTGGTCCACATGACAGCCCAGGGGCCCCAGGTCTCTCTCACTCACTGGGGCCCCCAAACCACCATGCGACACCTAGAGGGAAGTGCGGGCAAGCCCTGGACCTCTCACCTCCAGGGAACTCACCCCACCACCTCTAAACTGAATGCCAACTGCAACAAACACAATTGCTAACTTCCAGTCAGAGCAATATCCTGCCTCTATCTGGCCAGCAGACGCTAGTCAGCCAATCAGGTGCACTGTCATACACCCTTTGCCTGCTGTACCATACCTAGCAGGAATTACATAGATTAGCATTCAGGTGGGAGGCTTCGGTTGGACGCAATCGTGAATTGCGTCGTTTACAGGGACGCCCCGTGTAGGCACATCTCCCACACGGTCCCCTCCCTAACCACTCACCTATCAACCGCATCGTAGAAGCTGCAAAAAATAAATTTAAAATCACAAACACTGGTCCACATGACAGCCCAGGGGCCCCAGGTCTCTCTCACTCACTGGGGCCCCCAAACCACCATGCGACACCTAGAGGGAAGTGCGGACAAGCCCTGGACCTCTCACCTCCAGGGAACTCACCCCACCACCTCTAAACTGAATGCCAACTGCAACAAACACGATTGCTAACTTCCAGTCAGAGCAATATCCTGCCTCTATCTGGCCAGCAGACGCTAGTCAGCCAATCAGGTGCACTGTCATACACCCTTTGCCTGCTGTACCATACCTAGCAGGAATTACATAGATTAGCATTCAGGTGGGAGGCTTCGGTTGGACGCAATCGTGAATTGCGTCGTTTACAGGGACGCCTCGTGTAGGCACATCTCCCACACGGTCCCCTCCCTAACCACTCAGCTGTCAACCGCATCGTAGAAGCTGCAAAAAATAAATTTAAAATCACAAACACTGGTCCACATGACAGCCCAGGGGCCCCAGGTCTCTCTCACTCACTGGGGCCCCCAAACCACCATGCGACACCTAGAGGGAAGTGCGGGCAAGCCCTGGACCTCTCACCTCCAGGGAACTCACCCCACCACCTCTAAACTGAATGCCAACTGCAACAAACACGATTGCTAACTTCCAGTCAGAGCAATATCCTGCCTCTATCTGGCCAGCAGACGCTAGTCAGCCAATCAGGTGCACTGTCATACACCCTTTGCCTGCTGTACCATACCTAGCAGGAATTACATAGATTAGCATTCAGGTGGGAGGCTTCGGTTGGACGCAATCGTGAATTGCGTCGTTTACAGGGACGCCCTGTGTAGGCACATCTCCCACACGGTCCCCTCCCTAACCACTCAGGTGTCAACCGCATCGTAGAAGCTGCAAAAAATAAATTTAAAATCACAAACACTGGTCCACATGACAGCCCAGGGGCCCCAGGTCTCTCTCACTCACAGGGGCCCCCAAACCACCATGCGACACCTAGAGGGAAGTGCGGGCAAGCCCTGGACCTCTCACCTCCAGGGAACTCACCCCACCACCTCTAAACTGAATGCCAACTGCAACAAACACAATTGCTAACTTCCAGTCAGAGCAATATCCTGCCTCTATCTGGCCAGCAGACGCTAGTCAGCCAATCAGGTGCACTGTCATACACCCTTTGCCTGCTGTACCATACCTAGCAGGAATTACATAGATTAGCATTCAGATGGGAGCATTGGGAGGCTTCGGTTGGCCGCAATCTTGAATTGCGTCGTTTACAGGGACGCCCCGTGTAGGCACATCTCCCACACGGTCCCCTCCCTAACCACTCACCTGTCAACCGCATCGTAGAAGCTGCAAAGAATAAATTTAAAATCACAAACACTGGTCCACATGACAGCCCAGGGGCCCCAGGTCTCTCTCACTCACTGGGGCCCCCAAACCACCATGCGACACCTAGAGGGAAGTGCGGGCAAGCCCTGGACCTCTCACCTCCAGGGAACTCACCCCACCACCTCTAAACTGAATGCCAACTGCAACAAACACAATTGCTAACTTCCAGTCAGAGCAATATCCTGCCTCTATCTGGCCAGCAGACGCTAGTCAGCCAATCAGGTGCACTGTCATACACCCTTTTCCTGCTGTACATACCTAGCAGGAATTACATAGATTAGCATTCAGGTGGGAGGCTTCGGTTGGACGCAATCGTGAATTGCATCATTTACAGGGACGCCCCGTGTAGGCACATCTCCCACACGGTCCCCTCCCTAACCACTCACCTGTCAACCGCATCGTAGAAGCTGCAAAAAATAAATTTAAAATCACAAACACTGGTCCACATGACAGCCCAGGGGCCCCAGGTCTCTCTCACTCACTGGGGCCCCCAAACCACCATGCGACACCTAGAGGGAAGTGCGGGCAAGCCCTGGACCTCTCACCTCCAGGGAACTCACCCCACCACCTCTAAACTGAATGCCAACTGCAACAAACACAATTGCTAACTTCCAGTCAGAGCAATATCCTGCCTCTATCTGGCCAGCAGACGCTAGTCAGCCAATCAGGTGCACTGTCATACACCCTTTGCCTGCTGTACCATACCTAGCAGGAATTACATAGATTAGCATTCAGGTGGGAGGCTTCGGTTGGACGCAATCGTGAATTGCGTCGTTTACAGGGACGCCCCGTGTAGGCACATCTCCCACACGGTCCCCTCCCTAACCACTCACCTGTCAACCGCATCGTAGACGCTGCAAAAAATAAATTTAAAATCACAAACACTGGTCCACATGACAGCCCAGGGGCCCCAGGTCTCTCTCACTCACTGGGGCCCCCAAACCACCATGCGACACCTAGAGGGAAGTGCGGGCAAGCCCTTGACCTCTCACCTCCAGGGAACTCACCCCACCACCTCTAAACTGAATGCCAACTGCAACAAACACAATTGCTAACTTCCAGTCAGAGCAATATCCTGCCTCTATCTGGCCAGCAGACGCTAGTCAGCCAATCAGGTGCACTGTCATACACCCTTTGCCTGCTGTACCATACCTAGCAGGAATTACATAGATTAGCATTCAGGTGGGAGGCTTCGGTTGGACGCAATCGTGAATTGCGTCGTTTACAGGGACGCCCCGTGTAGGCACATCTCCCACACGGTCCCCTCCCTAACCACTCACCTGTCAACCGCATCGTAGAAGCTGCAAAAAATAAATTTAAAATCACAAACACTGGTCCACATGACAGCCCAGGGGCCCCAGGTCTCTCTCACTCACTGGGGCCCCCAAACCACCATGCGACACCTAGAGGGAAGTGCGGGCAAGCCCTGGACCTCTCACCTCCAGGGAACTCACCCCACCACCTCTAAACTGAATGCCAACTGCAACAAACACAATTGCTAACTTCCAGTCAGAGCAATATCCTGCCTCTATCTGGCCAGCAGACGCTAGTCAGCCAATCAGGTGCACTGTCATACACCCTTTGCCTGCTGTACCATACCTAGCAGGAATTACATAGATTAGCATTCAGGTGGGAGGCTTCGGTTGGACGGAATCGTAAATTGCGTCGTTTACAGGGACCCCCCCTGTAGGCACATCTCCCACACGGTCCCCTCCCTAACCACTCACCTATCAACCGCATCGTAGAAGCTGCAAAAAATACATTTAAAATCACAAACACTGGTCCACATGACAGCCCAGGGGCCCCAGGTCTCTCTCACTCACTGGGGCCCCCAAACCACCATGCGACACCTAGAGGGAAGTGCGGACAAGCCCTGGACCTCTCACCTCCAGGGAACTCACCCCACCACCTCTAAACTGAATGCCAACTGCAACAAACACGATTGCTAACTTCCAGTCAGAGCAATATCCTGCCTCTATCTGGCCAGCAGATGCTAGTCAGCCAATCAGGTGCACTGTCATACACCCTTTGCCTGCTGTACCATACCTAGCAGGAATTACATAGATTAGCATTCAGGTGGGAGGCTTCGGTTGGACGCAATCGTGAATTGCGTCGTTTACAGGGACGCCCTGTGTAGGCACATCTCCCACACGGTCCCCTCCCTAACCACTCACCTGTCAACCGCATCGTAGAAGCTGCAAAAAATAAATTTAAAATCACAAACACTGGTCCACATGACAGCCCAGGGGCCCCAGGTCTCTCTCACTCACTGGGGCCCCCAAACCACCATGCGACACCTAGAGGGAAGTGCGGGCAAGCCCTGGACCTCTCACCTCCAGGGAACTCACCCCACCACCTCTAAACTGAATGCCAACTGCAACAAACACAATTGCTAACTTCCAGTCAGAGCAATATCCTGCCTCTATCTGGCCAGCAGACGCTAGTCAGCCAATCAGGTGCACTGTCATACACCCTTTGCCTGCTGTACCATACCTAGCAGGAATTACATAGATTAGCATTCAGGTGGGAGGCTTCGGTTGGACGCAATCGTGAATTGCGTCGTTTACAGGGACGCCCCGTGTAGGCACATCTCCCACACGGTCCCCTCCCTAACCACTCACCTATCAACCGCATCGTAGAAGCTGCAAAAAATAAATTTAAAATCACAAACACTGGTCCACATGACAGCCCAGGGGCCCCAGGTCTCTCTCACTCACTGGGGCCCCCAAACCACCATGCGACACCTAGAGGGAAGTGCGGACAAGCCCTTGACCTCTCACCTCCAGGGAACTCACCCCACCACCTCTAAACTGAATGCCAACTGCAACAAACACGATTGCTAACTTCCAGTCAGAGCAATATCCTGCCTCTATCTGGCCAGCAGACGCTAGTCAGCCAATCAGGTGCACTGTCATACACCCTTTGCCTGCTGTACCATACCTAGCAGGAATTACATAGATTAGCATTCAGGTGGGAGGCTTCGGTTGGACGCAATCGTGAATTGCGTCGTTTACAGGAACGCCTCGTGTAGGCACATCTCCCACACGGTCCCCTCCCTAACCACTTAGCTGTCAACCGCATCGTAGAAGCTGCAAAAAATAAATTTAAAATCACAAACACTGGTCCACATGACAGCCCAGGGGCCCCAGGTCTCTCTCACTCACTGGGGCCCCCAAACCACCATGCGACACCTAGAGGGAAGTGCGGGCAAGCCCTGGACCTCTCACCTCCAGGGAACTCACCCCACCACCTCTAAACTGAATGCCAACTGCAACAAACACGATTGCTAACTTCCAGTCAGAGCAATATCCTGCCTCTATCTGGCCAGCAGACGCTAGTCAGCCAATCAGGTGCACTGTCATACACCCTTTGCCTGCTGTACCATACCTAGCAGGAATTACATAGATTAGCATTCAGGTGGGAGGCTTCGGTTGGACGCAATCGTGAATTGCGTCGTTTACAGGGACGCCCTGTGTAGGCACATCTCCCACACGGTCCCCTCCCTAACCACTCAGGTGTCAACCGCATCGTAGAAGCTGCAAAAAATAAATTTAAAATCACAAACACTGGTCCACATGACAGCCCAGGGGCCCCAGGTCTCTCTCACTCACTGGGGCCCCCAAACCACCATGCGACACCTAGAGGGAAGTGCGGGCAAGCCCTGGACCTCTCACCTCCAGGGAACTCACCCCACCACCTCTAAACTGAATGCCAACTGCAACAAACACAATTGCTAACTTCCAGTCAGAGCAATATCCTGCCTCTATCTGGCCAGCAGACGCTAGTCAGCCAATCAGGTGCACTGTCATACACCCTTTGCCTGCTGTACCATACCTAGCAGGAATTACATAGATTAGCATTCAGATGGGAGCATTGGGAGGCTTCGGTTGGACGCAATCGTGAATTGCGTCGTTTACAGGGACGCCCCGTGTAGGCACATCTCCCACACGGTCCCCTCCCTAACCACTCACCTGTCAACCGCATCGTAGAAGCTGCAAAGAATAAATTTAAAATCACAAACACTGGTCCACATGACAGCCCAGGGGCCCCAGGTCTCTCTCACTCACTGGGGCCCCCAAACCACCATGCGACACCTAGAGGGAAGTGCGGGCAAGCCCTGGACCTCTCACCTCCAGGGAACTCACCCCACCACCTCTAAACTGAATGCCAACTGCAACAAACACAATTGCTAACTTCCAGTCAGAGCAATATCCTGCCTCTATCTGGCCAGCAGACGCTAGTCAGCCAATCAGGTGCACTGTCATACACCCTTTTCCTGCTGTACATACCTAGCAGGAATTACATAGATTAGCATTCAGGTGGGAGGCTTCGGTTGGACGCAATCGTGAATTGCATCATTTACAGGGACGCCCCGTGTAGGCACATCTCCCACACGGTCCCCTCCCTAACCACTCACCTGTCAACCGCATCGTAGAAGCTGCAAAAAATAAATTTAAAATCACAAACACTGGTCCACATGACAGCCCAGGGGCCCCAGGTCTCTCTCACTCACTGGGGCCCCCAAACCACCATGCGACACCTAGAGGGAAGTGCGGGCAAGCCCTGGACCTCTCACCTCCAGGGAACTCACCCCACCACCTCTAAACTGAATGCCAACTGCAACAAACACAATTGCTAACTTCCAGTCAGAGCAATATCCTGCCTCTATCTGGCCAGCAGACGCTAGTCAGCCAATCAGGTGCACTGTCATACACCCTTTGCCTGCTGTACCATACCTAGCAGGAATTACATAGATTAGCATTCAGGTGGGAGGCTTCGGTTGGACGCAATCATGAATTGCGTCGTTTACAGGGACGCCCCGTGTAGGCACATCTCCCACACGGTCCCCTCCCTAACCACTCACCTGTCAACCGCATCGTAGAAGCTGCAAAAAATAAATTTAAAATCACAAACACTGGTCCACATGACAGCCCAGGGGCCCCAGGTCTCTCTCACTCACTGGGGCCCCCAAACCACCATGCGACACCTAGAGGGAAGTGCGGGCAAGCCCTTGACCTCTCACCTCCAGGGAACTCACCCCACCACCTCTAAACTGAATGCCAACTGCAACAAACACAATTGCTAACTTCCAGTCAGAGCAATATCCTGCCTCTATCTGGCCAGCAGACGCTAGTCAGCCAATCAGGTGCACTGTCATACACCCTTTGCCTGCTGTACCATACCTAGCAGGAATTACATAGATTAGCATTCAGATGGGAGCATTGGGAGGCTTCGGTTGGACGCAATCGTGAATTGCGTCGTTTACAGGGACGCCCCGTGTAGGCACATCTCCCACACGGTCCCCTCCCTAACCACTCACCTGTCAACCGCATCGTAGAAGCTGCAAAGAATAAATTTAAAATCACAAACACTGGTCCACATGACAGCCCAGGGGCCCCAGGTCTCTCTCACTCACTGGGGCCCCCAAACCACCATGCGACACCTAGAGGGAAGTGCGGGCAAGCCCTGGACCTCTCACCTCCAGGGAACTCACCCCACCACCTCTAAACTGAATGCCAACTGCAACAAACACAATTGCTAACTTCCAGTCAGAGCAATATCCTGCCTCTATCTGGCCAGCAGACGCTAGTCAGCCAATCAGGTGCACTGTCATACACCCTTTTCCTGCTGTACATACCTAGCAGGAATTACATAGATTAGCATTCAGGTGGGAGGCTTCGGTTGGACGCAATCGTGAATTGCATCATTTACAGGGACGCCCCGTGTAGGCACATCTCCCACACGGTCCCCTCCCTAACCACTCACCTGTCAACCGCATCGTAGAAGCTGCAAAAAATAAATTTAAAATCACAAACACTGGTCCACATGACAGCCCAGGGGCCCCAGGTCTCTCTCACTCACTGGGGCCCCCAAACCACCATGCGACACCTAGAGGGAAGTGCGGGCAAGCCCTGGACCTCTCACCTCCAGGGAACTCACCCCACCACCTCTAAACTGAATGCCAACTGCAACAAACACAATTGCTAACTTCCAGTCAGAGCAATATCCTGCCTCTATCTGGCCAGCAGACGCTAGTCAGCCAATCAGGTGCACTGTCATACACCCTTTGCCTGCTGTACCATACCTAGCAGGAATTACATAGATTAGCATTCAGGTGGGAGGCTTCGGTTGGACGCAATCGTGAATTGCGTCGTTTACAGGGACGCCCCGTGTAGGCACATCTCCCACACGGTCCCCTCCCTAACCACTCACCTGTCAACCGCATCGTAGAAGCTGCAAAAAATAAATTTAAAATCACAAACACTGGTCCACATGACAGCCCAGGGGCCCCAGGTCTCTCTCACTCACTGGGGCCCCCAAACCACCATGCGACACCTAGAGGGAAGTGCGGGCAAGCCCTTGACCTCTCACCTCCAGGGAACTCACCCCACCACCTCTAAACTGAATGCCAACTGCAACAAACACAATTGCTAACTTCCAGTCAGAGCAATATCCTGCCTCTATCTGGCCAGCAGACGCTAGTCAGCCAATCAGGTGCACTGTCATACACCCTTTGCCTGCTGTACCATACCTAGCAGGAATTACATAGATTAGCATTCAGGTGGGAGGCTTCGGTTGGACGGAATCGTAAATTGCGTCGTTTACAGGGACCCCCCCTGTAGGCACATCTCCCACACGGTCCCCTCCCTAACCACTCACCTATCAACCGCATCGTAGAAGCTGCAAAAAATACATTTAAAATCACAAACACTGGTCCACATGACAGCCCAGGGGCCCCAGGTCTCTCTCACTCACTGGGGCCCCCAAACCACCATGCGACACCTAGAGGGAAGTGCGGACAAGCCCTGGACCTCTCACCTCCAGGGAACTCACCCCACCACCTCTAAACTGAATGCCAACTGCAACAAACACGATTGCTAACTTCCAGTCAGAGCAATATCCTGCCTCTATCTGGCCAGCAGACGCTAGTCAGCCAATCAGGTGCACTGTCATACACCCTTTGCCTGCTGTACCATACCTAGCAGGAATTACATAGATTAGCATTCAGGTGGGAGGCTTCGGTTGGACGCAATCGTGAATTGCGTCGTTTACAGGGACGCCCTGTGTAGGCACATCTCCCACACGGTCCCCTCCCTAACCACTCACCTGTCAACCGCATCGTAGAAGCTGCAAAAAATAAATTTAAAATCACAAACACTGGTCCACATGACAGCCCAGGGGCCCCAGGTCTCTCTCACTCACTGGGGCCCCCAAACCACCATGCGACACCTAGAGGGAAGTGCGGGCAAGCCCTGGACCTCTCACCTCCAGGGAACTCACCCCACCACCTCTAAACTGAATGCCAACTGCAACAAACACAATTGCTAACTTCCAGTCAGAGCAATATCCTGCCTCTACCTGGCCAGCAGACGCTAGTCAGCCAATCAGGTGCACTGTCATACACCCTTTGCCTGCTGTACCATACCTAGCAGGAATTACATAGATTAGCATTCAGGTGGGAGGCTTCGGTTGGACGCAATCGTGAATTGCGTCGTTTACAGGGACGCCCCGTGTAGGCACATCTCCCACACGGTCCCCTCCCTAACCACTCACCTATCAACCGCATCGTAGAAGCTGCAAAAAATAAATTTAAAATCACAAACACTGGTCCACATGACAGCCCAGGGGCCCCAGGTCTCTCTCACTCACTGGGGCCCCCAAACCACCATGCGACACCTAGAGGGAAGTGCGGACAAGCCCTGGACCTCTCACCTCCAGGGAACTCACCCCACCACCTCTAAACTGAATGCCAACTGCAACAAACACGATTGCTAACTTCCAGTCAGAGCAATATCCTGCCTCTATCTGGCCAGCAGACGCTAGTCAGCCAATCAGGTGCACTGTCATACACCCTTTGCCTGCTGTACCATACCTAGCAGGAATTACATAGATTAGCATTCAGGTGGGAGGCTTCGGTTGGACGCAATCGTGAATTGCGTCGTTTACAGGGACGCCTCGTGTAGGCACATCTCCCACACGGTCCCCACCCTAACCACTCAGCTGTCAACCGCATCGTAGAAGCTGCAAAAAATAAATTTAAAATCACAAACACTGGTCCACATGACAGCCCAGGGGCCCCAGGTCTCTCTCACTCACTGGGGCCCCCAAACCACCATGCGACACCTAGAGGGAAGTGCGGGCAAGCCCTGGACCTCTCACCTCCAGGGAACTCACCCCACCACCTCTAAACTGAATGCCAACTGCAACAAACACGATTGCTAACTTCCAGTCAGAGCAATATCCTGCCTCTATCTGGCCAGCAGACGCTAGTCAGCCAATCAGGTGCACTGTCATACACCCTTTGCCTGCTGTACCATACCTAGCAGGAATTACATAGATTAGCATTCAGGTGGGAGGCTTCGGTTGGACGCAATCGTGAATTGCGTCGTTTACAGGGACGCCCTGTGTAGGCACATCTCCCACACGGTCCCCTCCCTAACCACTCAGGTGTCAACCGCATCGTAGAAGCTGCAAAAAATAAATTTAAAATCACAAACACTGGTCCACATGACAGCCCAGGGGCCCCAGGTCTCTCTCACTCACAGGGGCCCCCAAACCACCATGCGACACCTAGAGGGAAGTGCGGGCAAGCCCTGGACCTCTCACCTCCAGGGAACTCACCCCACCACCTCTAAACTGAATGCCAACTGCAACAAACACAATTGCTAACTTCCAGTCAGAGCAATATCCTGCCTCTATCTGGCCAGCAGACGCTAGTCAGCCAATCAGGTGCACTGTCATACACCCTTTGCCTGCTGTACCATACCTAGCAGGAATTACATAGATTAGCATTCAGATGGGAGCATTGGGAGGCTTCGGTTGGACGCAATCGTGAATTGCGTCGTTTACAGGGACGCCCCGTGTAGGCACATCTCCCACACGGTCCCCTCCCTAACCACTCACCTGTCAACCGCATCGTAGAAGCTGCAAAGAATAAATTTAAAATCACAAACACTGGTCCACATGACAGCCCAGGGGCCCCAGGTCTCTCTCACTCACTGGGGCCCCCAAACCACCATGCGACACCTAGAGGGAAGTGCGGGCAAGCCCTGGACCTCTCACCTCCAGGGAACTCACCCCACCACCTCTAAACTGAATGCCAACTGCAACAAACACAATTGCTAACTTCCAGTCAGAGCAATATCCTGCCTCTATCTGGCCAGCAGACGCTAGTCAGCCAATCAGGTGCACTGTCATACACCCTTTTCCTGCTGTACATACCTAGCAGGAATTACATAGATTAGCATTCAGGTGGGAGGCTTCGGTTGGACGCAATCGTGAATTGCATCATTTACAGGGACGCCCCGTGTAGGCACATCTCCCACACGGTCCCCTCCCTAACCACTCACCTGTCAACCGCATCGTAGAAGCTGCAAAAAATAAATTTAAAATCACAAACACTGGTCCACATGACAGCCCAGGGGCCCCAGGTCTCTCTCACTCACTGGGGCCCCCAAACCACCATGCGACACCTAGAGGGAAGTGCGGGCAAGCCCTGGACCTCTCACCTCCAGGGAACTCACCCCACCACCTCTAAACTGAATGCCAACTGCAACAAACACAATTGCTAACTTCCAGTCAGAGCAATATCCTGCCTCTATCTGGCCAGCAGACGCTAGTCAGCCAATCAGGTGCACTGTCATACACCCTTTGCCTGCTGTACCATACCTAGCAGGAATTACATAGATTAGCATTCAGGTGGGAGGCTTCGGTTGGACGCAATCGTGAATTGCGTCGTTTACAGGGACGCCCCGTGTAGGCACATCTCCCACACGGTCCCCTCCCTAACCACTCACCTGTCAACCGCATCGTAGAAGCTGCAAAAAATAAATTTAAAATCACAAACACTGGTCCACATGACAGCCCAGGGGCCCCAGGTCTCTCTCACTCACTGGGGCCCCCAAACCACCATGCGACACCTAGAGGGAAGTGCGGGCAAGCCCTTGACCTCTCACCTCCAGGGAACTCACCCCACCACCTCTAAACTGAATGCCAACTGCAACAAACACAATTGCTAACTTCCAGTCAGAGCAATATCCTGCCTCTATCTGGCCAGCAGACGCTAGTCAGCCAATCAGGTGCACTGTCATACACCCTTTGCCTGCTGTACCATACCTAGCAGGAATTACATAGATTAGCATTCAGGTGGGAGGCTTCGGTTGGACGCAATCGTGAATTGCGTCGTTTACAGGGACGCCCCGTGTAGGCACATCTCCCACACGGTCCCCTCCCTAACCACTCACCTGTCAACCGCATCGTAGAAGCTGCAAAAAATAAATTTAAAATCACAAACACTGGTCCACATGACAGCCCAGGGGCCCCAGGTCTCTCTCACTCACTGGGGCCCCCAAACCACCATGCGACACCTAGAGGGAAGTGCGGGCAAGCCCTGGACCTCTCACCTCCAGGGAACTCACCCCACCACCTCTAAACTGAATGCCAACTGCAACAAACACAATTGCTAACTTCCAGTCAGAGCAATATCCTGCCTCTATCTGGCCAGCAGACGCTAGTCAGCCAATCAGGTGCACTGTCATACACCCTTTGCCTGCTGTACCATACCTAGCAGGAATTACATAGATTAGCATTCAGGTGGGAGGCTTCGGTTGGACGGAATCGTAAATTGCGTCATTTACAGGGACCCCCCCTGTAGGCACATCTCCCACACGGTCCCCTCCCTAACCACTCACCTATCAACCGCATCGTAGAAGCTGCAAAAAATACATTTAAAATCACAAACACTGGTCCACATGACAGCCCAGGGGCCCCAGGTCTCTCTCACTCACTGGGGCCCCCAAACCACCATGCGACACCTAGAGGGAAGTGCGGACAAGCCCTGGACCTCTCACCTCCAGGGAACTCACCCCACCACCTCTAAACTGAATGCCAACTGCAACAAACACGATTGCTAACTTCCAGTCAGAGCAATATCCTGCCTCTATCTGGCCAGCAGACGCTAGTCAGCCAATCAGGTGCACTGTCATACACCCTTTGCCTGCTGTACCATACCTAGCAGGAATTACATAGATTAGCATTCAGGTGGGAGGCTTCGGTTGGACGCAATCGTGAATTGCGTCGTTTACAGGGACGCCCCGTGTAGGCACATCTCCCACACGGTCCCCTCCCTAACCACTCAGCTGTCAACCGCATCGTAGAAGCTGCAAAAAATAAATTTAAAATCACAAACACTGGTCCACATGACAGCCCAGGGGCCCCAGGTCTCTCTCACTCACTGGGGCCCCCAAACCACCATGCGACACCTAGAGGGAAGTGCGGGCAAGCCCTGGACCTCTCACCTCCAGGGAACTCACCCCACCACCTCTAAACTGAATGCCAACTGCAACAAACACGATTGCTAACTTCCAGTCAGAGCAATATCCTGCCTCTATCTGGCCAGCAGACGCTAGTCAGCCAATCAGGTGCACTGTCATACACCCTTTGCCTGCTGTACCATACCTAGCAGGAATTACATAGATTAGCATTCAGGTGGGAGGCTTCGGTTGGACGCAATCGTGAATTGCGTCGTTTACAGGGACGCCCTGTGTAGGCACATCTCCCACACGGTCCCCTCCCTAACCACTCAGCTGTCAACCGCATCGTAGAAGCTGCAAAAAATAAATTTAAAATCACAAACACTGGTCCACATGACAGCCCAGGGGCCCCAGGTCTCTCTCACTCACTGGGGCCCCCAAACCACCATGCGACACCTAGAGGGAAGTGCGGGCAAGCCCTGGACCTCTCACCTCCAGGGAACTCACCCCACCACCTCTAAACTGAATGCCAACTGCAACAAACACAATTGCTAACTTCCAGTCAGAGCAATATCCTGCCTCTATCTGGCCAGCAGACGCTAGTCAGCCAATCAGGTGCACTGTCATACACCCTTTGCCTGCTGTACCATACCTAGCAGGAATTACATAGATTAGCATTCAGATGGGAGCATTGGGAGGCTTCGGTTGGACGCAATCGTGAATTGCGTCGTTTACAGGGACGCCCCGTGTAGGCACATCTCCCACACGGTCCCCTCCCTAACCACTCACCTGTCAACCGCATCGTAGAAGCTGCAAAAAATAAATTTAAAATCACAAACACTGGTCCACATGACAGCCCAGGGGCCCCAGGTCTCTCTCACTCACTGGGGCCCCCAAACCACCATGCGACACCTAGAGGGAAGTGCGGGCAAGCCCTGGACCTCTCACCTCCAGGGAACTCACCCCACCACCTCTAAACTGAATGCCAACTGCAACAAACACAATTGCTAACTTCCAGTCAGAGCAATATCCTGCCTTTATCTGGCCAGCAGACGCTAGTCAGCCAATCAGGTGCACTGTCATACACCCTTTGCCTGCTGTACCATACCTAGCAGGAATTACATAGATTAGCATTCAGATGGGAGCATTGGGAGGCTTCGGTTGGACGCAATCGTGAGTTGCGTCGTTTACAGGGACGCCCCGTGTAGGCACATCTCCCACACGGTCCCCTCCCTAACCACTCACCTGTCAACCGCATCGTAGAAGCTGCAAAAAATAAATTTAAAATCACAAACACTGGTCCACATGACAGCCCAGGGGCCCCAGGTCTCTCTCACTCACTGGGGCCCCCAAACCACCATGCGACACCTAGAGGGAAGTGCAGGCAAGCCCTGGACCTCTCACCTCCAGGGAACTCACCCCACCACCTCTAAACTGAATGCCAACTGCAACAAACACAATTGCTAACTTCCAGTCAGAGCAATATCCTGCCTCTATCTGGCCAGCAGACGCTAGTCAGCCAATCAGGTGCACTGTCATACACCCTTTTCCTGCTGTACATACCTAGCAGGAATTACATAGATTAGCATTCAGGTGGGAGGCTTCGGTTGGACGCAATCGTGAATTGCATCATTTACAGGGACGCCCCGTGTAGGCACATCTCCCACACGGTCCCCTCCCTAACCACTCACTTGTCAACCGCATCGTAGAAGCTGCAAAAAATAAATTTAAAATCACAAACACTGGTCCACATGACAGCCCAGGGGCCCCAGGTCTCTCTCACTCACTGGGGCCCCCAAACCACCATGCGACACCTAGAGGGAAGTGCGGGCAAGCCCTGGACCTCTCACCTCCATGGAACTCACCCCACCACCTCTAAACTGAATGCCAACTGCAACAAACACAATTGCTAACTTCCAGTCAGAGCAATATCCTGCCTCTATCTGGCCAGCAGACGCTAGTCAGCCAATCAGGTGCACTGTCATACACCCTTTGCCTGCTGTACCATACCTAGCAGGAATTACATAGATTAGCATTCAGGTGGGAGGCTTTGGTTGGACGCAATCGTGAATTGCGTCGTTTACAGGGACGCCCCGTGTAGGCACATCTCCCACACGGTCCCCTCCCTAACCACTCACCTATCAACCGCATCGTAGAAGCTGCAAAAAATACATTTAAAATCACAAACACTGGTCCACATGACAGCCCAGGGGCCCCAGGTCTCTCTCACTCACTGGGGCCCCCAAACCACCATGCGACACCTAGAGGGAAGTGCGGACAAGCCCTGGACCTCTCACCTCCAGGGAACTCACCCCACCACCTCTAAACTGAATGCCAACTGCAACAAACACGATTGCTAACTTCCAGTCAGAGCAATATCCTGCCTCTATCTGGCCAGCAGACGCTAGTCAGCCAATCAGGTGCACTGTCATACACCTTTTGCCTGCTGTACCATACCTAGCAGGAATTACATAGATTAGCATTCAGGTGGGAGGCTTCGGTTGGACGCAATCGTGAATTGCGTCGTTTACAGGGACGCCCCGTGTAGGCACATCTCCCACACAGTCCCCTCCCTAACCACTCAGCTGTCAACCTCATCGTAGAAGCTGCAAAAATAAATTTAAAATCACAAACACTGGTCCACATGACAGCCCAGGGGCCCCAGGTCTCTCTCACTCACTGGGGCCCCCAAACCACCATGCGCCACCTAGAGGGAAGTGCGGGCAAGCCCTGGACCTCTCACCTCCAGGGAACTCACCCCACCACCTCTAAACTGAATGCCAACTGCAACAAACACGATTGCTAACTTCCAGTCAGAGCAATATCCTGCCTCTATCTGGCCAGCAGACGCTAGTCAGCCAATCAGGTGCACTGTCATACACCCTTTGCCTGCTGTACCATACCTAGCAGGAATTACATAGATTAGCATTCAGGTGGGAGGCTTCGGTTGGACGCAATCGTGAATTGCGTCGTTTACAGGGACGCCCTGTGTAGGCACATCTCCCACACGGTCCCCTCCCTAACCACTCAGCTGTCAACCGCATCGTAGAAGCTGCAAAAAATAAATTTAAAATCACAAACACTGGTCCACATGACAGCCCAGGGGCCCCAGGTCTCTCTCACTCACTGGGGCCCCCAAACCACCATGCGACACCTAGAGGGAAGTGCGGGCAAGCCCTGGACCTCTCACCTCCAGGGAACTCACCCCACCACCTCTAAACTGAATGCCAACTGCAACAAACACAATTGCTAACTTCCAGTCAGAGCAATATCCTGCCTCTATCTGGCCAGCAGACGCTAGTCAGCCAATCAGGTGCACTGTCATACACCCTTTTCCTGCTGTACATACCTAGCAGGAATTACATAGATTAGCATTCAGGTGGGAGGCTTCGGTTGGACGCAATCGTGAATTGCATCATTTACAGGGACGCCCCGTGTAGGCACATCTCCCACACGGTCCCATCCCTAACCACTCACTTGTCAACCGCATCGTAGAAGCTGCAAAAAATAAATTTAAAATCACAAACACTGGTCCACATGACAGCCCAGGGGCCCCAGGTCTCTCTCACTCACTGGGGCCCCCAAACCACCATGCGACACCTAGAGGGAAGTGCGGGCAAGCCCTGGACCTCTCACCTCCAGGGAACTCACCCCACCACCTCTAAACTGAATGCCAACTGCAACAAACACAATTGCTAACTTCCAGTCAGAGCAATATCCTGCCTTTATCTGGCCAGCAGACGCTAGTCAGCCAATCAGGTGCACTGTCATACACCCTTTGCCTGCTGTACCATACCTAGCAGGAATTACATAGATTAGCATTCAGGTGGGAGGCTTCGGTTGGACGCAATCGTGAATTGCATCGTTTACAGGGACGCCCCGTTTAGGCACATCTCCCACACGGTCCCCTCCCTAACCACTCACCTGTCAACCGCATCGTAGAAGCTGCAAAAAATAAATTTAAAATCACAAACACTGGTCCACATGATAGCCCAGGGGCCCCAGGTCTCTCTCACTCACTGGGGCCCCCAAACCACCATGCGACACCTAGAGGGAAGTGCGGGCAAGCCCTGGACCTCTCACCTCCAGGGAACTCACCCCACCACCTCTAAACTGAATGCCAACTGCAACAAACACAATTGCTAACTTCCAGTCAGAGCAATATCCTGCCTCTATCTGGCCAGCAGACGCTAGTCAGCCAATCAGGTGCACTGTCATACACCCTTTGCCTGCTGTACCATACCTAGCAGGAATTACATAGATTAGCATTCAGGTGGGAGGCTTTGGTTGGACGCAATCGTGAATTGCGTCGTTTACAGAGACACCCCGTGTAGGCACATCTCCCACAGGGTCCCCTCCCTAACCACTCACCTGTCAACCGCATCGTAGAAGCTGCAAAGAATAAATTTAAAATCACAAACACTGGTCCACATGACAGCCCAGGGGCCCCAGGTCTCTCTCACTCACTGGGGCCCCCAAACCACCATGCGACACCTAGAGGGAAGTGCGGGCAAGCCCTGGACCTCTCACCTCCAGGGAACTCACCCCACCACCTCTAAACTGAATGCCAACTGCAACAAACACGATTGCTAACTTCCAGTCAGAGCAATATCCTGCCTCTATCTGGCCAGCAGACGCTAGTCAGCCAATCAGGTGCACTGTCATACACCCTTTGCCTGCTGTACCATACCTAGCAGGAATTACATAGATTAGCATTCAGGTGGGAGGCTTCGGTTGGACGCAATCGTGAATTGCGTCGTTTACAGGGACGCCCCGTGTAGGCACATCTCCCACACGGTCCCCTCCCTAACCGCTCAGCTGTCAACCGCATCGTAGAAGCTGCAAAAAATAAATTTAAAGTCACAAACACTGGTCCACATGACAGCCCAGGGGCCCCAGGTCTCTCTCACTCACTGGGGCCCCCAAACCACCATGCGACACCTAGAGGGAAGTGCGGGCAAGCCCTTGACCTCTCACCTCCAGGGAACTCACCCCACCACCTCTAAACTGAATGCCAACTGCAACAAACACAATTGCTAACTTCCAGTCAGAGCAATATCCTGCCTCTATCTGGCCAGCAGACGCTAGTCAGCCAATCAGGTGCACTGTCATACACCCTTTGCCTGCTGTACCATACCTAGCAGGAATTACATAGATTAGCATTCAGATGGGAGCATTGGGAGGCTTCGGGTTGGACGCAATCGTGAATTGCGTCGTTTACAGGGACGCCCCGTGTAGGCACATCTCCCACACGGTCCCCTCCCTAACCACTCACCTGTCAACCGCATCGTAGAAGCTGCAAAAAATAAATTTAAAATCACAAACACTGGTCCACATGACAGCCCAGGGGCCCCAGGTCTCTCTCACTCACTGGGGCCCCCAAACCACCATGCGACACCTAGAGGGAAGTGCGGGCAAGCCCTGGACCTCTCACCTCCAGGGAACTCACCCCACCACCTCTAAACTGAATGCCAACTGCAACAAACACAATTGCTAACTTCCAGTCAGAGCAATATCCTGCCTCTATCTGGCCAGCAGACGCTAGTCAGCCAATCAGGTGCACTGTCATACACCCTTTTCCTGCTGTACATACCTAGCAGGAATTACATAGATTAGCATTCAGGTGGGAGGCTTCGGTTGGACGCAATCGTGAATTGCATCATTTACAGGGACGCCCCGTGTAGGCACATCTCCCACACGGTCCCCTCCCTAACCACTCACCTGTCAACCGCATGATATCTTGTGAAGTTCTTAGAACACTGTTAGGGTTCTTTTTGCAATTTTATGGCAGTGATGGAGTCATGAATCATCTAGTCTGGCTAGAATGTAATCAGGTAACTTATTTGAATTGTGCTATGAAAATACACTGCTTAAATATACGATGTGGTGGATTCAGTTTTTATTAATTTACTCAATCTTCTCTTTTGGGCAGAGAGAAATAGAACTACACTGATGAAGCAGGGGTGGACTGGCCAGGGGGGGAGGGGGGCAATCTCCCCCCAGGCCACCTTTCATTCAGTGATTTAGGGCCGGTCTAGTGTCTGGCTATTCAGGTTTGTTGTTGTAAGGCAATGTGAAACACTAGGCTAGCTGATAAAAGTGCAATTAGAGGGCAGGCAAGCTGGTAAATATACACAGCATGATTCAGAGCTTGCCTGGAGGGTCCGTGGGCAAACATCTGTCTTGTTTCTCCCCATTGTTATAATGACTGCATGTGTGGATAAGGCGTTAAACAAGTTGAAACGTTTTTGACACAGTTCCTAGACTCCAGGAGGGCTTCTTTCTGACTTGTGTGAGGGACTGGCAGGGACAGGAGTGATATTATAGGCAAGTAGCCTCTGTGTGATGTGAGACTGCAATGCAGTTCTGCTCTATCTCAGGCTATTCTCAGTCTCTCTCCACTCCTCCTCTCTCTGAGCTAGTACACGCCAAAATCGCAATAGCAATCGGTAGCAATTTTCAAGTGCGATTTTGTGAATCGATTTTCAGAGCGATTTTTGAATGAATCACTCCAAAAAATGCTACATGCAACGTGTTTGCGATTTTTAAAAAATCACAACGCTGCTGTGAGAACACCATCATAGGGTAACATTAGCCAAGCGCTTTTCAAATCACTGTCGATTTGAAAAACGCTCAGAAGCACTCTTGGTGTGCACCAGCCCTCCCTCATTCACCTTTGTTTCCCTCTTCCCCTAGTGCTGGCTGGCTGTGTCTTCTTCTTATACAGGAAAGCTAAATAAAAGTGCAATCCTGGTGAGGCAAATTATTGATATTATTATTATTTAGTATTTATATAGCGCCACCATCTTCCACAGTGCTGTACAGAACATATTGGCCCATATGCAATTAATTTTTCTCCTTAGTTTTTTCCTAGGTGATATTTTCAAACTTGTCAATAACATGCCCTTTAAACCACCAGCAAGTAAAACAAATGTTTAAAATAAATTTGAGAGTACTTATTCACCTACTTTTTGGTACTTTTCCCATTGCAAAGAGCTGAAAAGTTATTATAAATTGAAGATGAAAAATGATATCCTAGGAGAAAACTCAGGAGAAAAAGTTAATTGCATATGACCCATTGGCCTCAATTCACTAAGATCATGCTGGAGATAATAAGGCATCAGAAAACTTACCTCCACACTTCGATCTCGCCTTATTAAGGTGTAGAGATACGTTTTCACAGTGAGAGAGTTATCTTATCACTTCAGTCCTTAAGTTACCTCCTCTGTAGTTATTTTCACTTGCAGTTGATTAACTGCCTGTCATTAACTTTAGAATTCTGTAGTTATTTTAAGGATTGAAGAGTTAACGTAAAGACAGAAGATTTAACTTTAGGTTTGCCTGAGGTAAAATGTTCCCTGAATACTACATGCCGTATCACCATGGTAATAACTCTAGAAACGTTATTAAAGACAGGAGATAAGCTTAGTGAATTGAGGCCATTAATTGTCTTGTCACTTAACTATCTTCTTCCTTCTCTTTCAGCTTTTCTCTCCTCACCGTTTCTCCCCTTCTTTGCATAAGGTTTCACACACGCAATAAGCGCTTTTCTGAGGGATTTTACCGTGATCATGATTTTACCATGATTTTAATGTAAGTCAATGGGAGGCCTTTTTAAAAAGCTCTCAGAAAGTTCTGATGGCTAAAAAGTGCTCATAAAAGTGCTTATGGTATGTCTGAGCCCCTAGTATTTGTATGCTGCGGGTAAGTTGGGCGCAAGGAGCGCCAAATGATGGCTCTTCCTGCTGCCACTAAACTCCCTGGCGGTGTTAAATACTATTCCTCCTCCGAGTCGTTGCAACTCTAAGGGAGGTGTAATTTGGGGTACGGCTATTACCGGAGCCCCGAATTTCCCTTACGCGCCCCGCGCAGCATATTATTGCTGCTATGGGGCTCCTGGTTTGGGTAACCGGTGCTGAGCGCCGTGCACAAAAACCACCTGCTTTGCTTTCTCTCTCCTCTCTCCAATCTTGTTATTAGAAACCATAATCTAAAGCTGGCCATACATGCATCAATTGTTACAGGCAGATTCTTTCACTATGATCGAATCATAATGGCTTTTCCATCTGTCAGTACTGAGTATGGATGTGGCCTATAGGGTTTCATACCATAGTATAGTGGGTCGTGGGCAGGCAGTGATTCACTGCCACTGACCACCAATCAAAAGCAGGTAAGCAAGGCATGGATGTTGGGGGGGGGGGGGTAAAAAACAGTGATGGAAGGAGGGGTATCGAAACTTTGGAAATTAGCATTAACGAGGCAGGGATCATGGTGCCAGCAGGAACTTCAGTAAGGATGTTACCTGACTGAGGGAGATGGGGGTCTGGTAAAGGGGGAGGGAATATCCAAGATGGAAGATGGGCATATTTGAGGGATTAGTAGAGATGGTGGCGAAGGGGAGGACATAAGTGTGGGGGGGAGGGGGAGGAATGAGCTTTGGGGAAATAAAAAGTGGCCATACATCTGTTGACTTGACAGCCGATCAACCATCCATTTTAAAATTATCGAATCAGATAAACATTTTGGGTGGAAATTGGTTGAATGTATCAATCTGAGATGTTGGGAAATCTCAGGCCAATGTGGTTGTCAGGTGCGATAATCACGGCATGCGATAACCACGAATGATAGACACAACATAAACCCCGGCCGTTGTCCCTCAAAATTTATTATGTGCACTCGTTGCCTGTATTTCCGCATTGGTGCTCCACGTGACTACTGGCATATACGACGTGGGGTGAGTGTGTGACATCATTTGGGCTTGGGCTGCCATGATAACGGGCCTCTGGTTTGTGTTTCCACCCAGGCCAAAAGATCCCAGTTCTCCCCTGTGATGAAGCCATTATTAAGGTATTTCATCTGACAAATTTTCCTTGTTAAACTGAAACAATTGTGCAGTGCATGAACACCTGACAAGTTCACAATGCTGACCTTTAATCTCTTGTCGTGGTCAAAGGATATTAGACTAAAGACAGGTTAAAGTACTTATACTTGTAGTGTAAAAATGTGTTGAAATCTCTGGGTAAAATTAAAACATTCCCTGCACGAAGGCTTTCTTTGCTCCTCAGATGTCCATTAGCCCAGCAACTTTCTGTAATAACAGTGGTAAGTAGGGAGCAGACCTGTCAATCAAAGCTACCTTCTAACCTTACCATGTAACTAAGGACTACAAGGAGCTGGGCTGCCACAGAATACACGGGTGGAGGAGCTTCACTGCGGGAACAGTTGTACTTAGAGAAGGACCTTCAGGAGACTGTAGACTAGAGGGGAATTTCCAGGGATAGGGAGAAAGGTTCTACAAGTTTATTTTTCGCAGTACCCGAAATTCTGTTTAACTTTGAGGAGTATCTGTCTAGCACATTGACTTGTATATTTTAGTGTGCAGTGATATAATTTGTCTGTTATAACAGGGCTTTAAAGAAAATAGGAACAAATGTTATATTGTACTTAAAAAATGACTGCTTTTGAATGGTATCATGTAAGTGTCAGGTTATATTTAGCGGGTAGTCTTAGAAATCTCCCAGCCTCCCTCTTGGTATAAGCTAATCTGAATGTCGCCTCGAATGTGATGGATTTCCCAGGAATCTATTTTATTGCAATTAATCTAAATAAGCTCCGTTCGCTGTGCTTGCTTCGTCTTCAATTTTAGTCATGTTGGTAAAGCCAAGTTGAAAAACAATGCCACCAGCAGGGATAATCTGAGAATAATGGAACACAAATGAAGCTTGGCTGATTCTAAGCATTTGGCTTTGGTTGGTGCCACATTTAATAAATATTTTCAGAGAAAATAATGAATGCGCCAAGACTTGTTCTTTTATTGACAGGCTAACTAAAAAAAAAACAACATGTTTCATTTGTGTATCTGTTAAGCAACAAAACATTAGAGCATCCTATACTCAAATAAACAGACCAGGGTGAAAGGTTTAAAATACTATGATGTAAATCCCACCAGGGCTCTTATTGAGCCCTAGGCATAAAGACGCAAATAAATAAGCTTATAATACCATTTCCAGTCTAGTATTTCTTTTAAACTGTAAGTGCTGAGGACCTGGCTGGATGAACCAAAGTGGATTTATGTCTGACTGTATTTAAATTTTAATTATTGGGCGTAAAGGCTGGTAGCCTGACACCAAACCCTAGGGAAAGTGAAAGAGGAAATCTGTTCATTGACCTTTAAGGACAAATCACAAATGACAGTATTATATCTTATACGTACATTGTCAACATAATGAAGTGCCATTATGTAGTTTGTCAACACCGTGACAGATTTACTTCCAACCTGCAATTTCAGCGCCAAATTTGATATTAAAGGAATATTCTGGCATTGACTAATTTCAGCTGAAAAATGCAAATATCTAAAATGAAACTCCTGATGAAATGTAGCTATGTGGTAATAAACATAAAATATACAGCAGGATCTTTATTTTTTGTAGACTTCATTTAGGATGATTAACTGAATTTCTGCAATGTTTACTAAAAGGTTCATCAAACACTAGCATCTTGCAATTAATATTCAACATTCTTTTTTTTTTTTTTTTTGTTACAAGCTGTTTCTGTGTTGCTGACAAACACACAGACTCCCACAATTACGAATCCTTAGATAGTAAGGTAATTTAATGATGCAGGTGTTGTTGCTAAGTAAGCTGGATCCATAAGCCACTGTATTGCCAAACAGCATCTTTACCCTATGTAACATAACAATCATTATTGATACCCCTTGCATTTGGTTAATTTCACAGGGCTGGACAACATTGGCCTTATCAGACAACCATTCATCAGACAATCTGTAACATCTTACCTCAGGAAGTAGTTATGGCAACCTCTATACCTACCTACACATTTAAAGAGGGCTTGGATACTCTTCTTGCATTGATCCATGGCTATAATTACTAGGTAATTGCCAGGAGAGTTGGTCCAGGAATTTATCTGACTGCCATCTGGAGTCGGGAAGGGACTTTTCCCTTCTAAGGCTAATTGGCCCAGTCCTTGTAAAGTTTTTTTTGCCTTCCCCAGATCATGTGGGATCAGGTTCAGGATGTTTATTTTTTCTTTTTCATTTTTCTGGTTGGTCGGGTGGATGTCTTTTTTCAACCAAACTAACTATGTAACCACAACCTACAACAATACAGTGGCGTAGGGATCACCATAGCAGGCATAGCGACTGCAATGGGGCCCGGAGCCATAAGGAGGCCCATCAGTCCTAGCTGTCTGTGTACTTTTTCTTGTTTGTTTAATTTTTTCTTCTTAAGTGCAGCCACTAGGCTGCAATTTCTATAAGTAAAACCCCCCAAAGATTGTTACATAGAGGCAGGCAGGCAGGTGAAAAGGACTATTTTCACCTTCTGCCTCCTTGCCCTCCCTGTTTCCAGCCGACAATTAGTTTATAGTTACGGCTGGGAATAGAGTAACATGCACAGGACATGGCTCTGCCCCCTGTACAGCAGAATCTGGATAGAGTTGCAGAGGGGAATACAGCCAGAGAGGGAGGGAGTCTCATTACTGGAAGAGGCCCCGCCCCCTTGTGCACAGCATTGCGGAGAGCTGCACCATCCCGCATGGTTTGAATCAGCTAGCAGAGACATGTTTCTGCTCCAGCAGGTCCACCTCCTCCACGGAAAGCCATTACCTGCAGGTATTCTGTTATCTCTTCCTCCCTCTGGCTCCCACATTTCTCTCAGTCCCTTCTTCTGTCAGTCTGTTCTGCAGACACTCTTTCCCCCCTCTCTTCTGTGCACACACTGTCCTGTGTTCCACTCCCAGCACTGGGCTGAGCCTGCACTAGCTGTCAGCTCTTCTGTCTCCTGTAGTTCACTCATCTCACCATCTCCACTCTTTTGCACACTTTCAATCCTTCATCCCTCTTCTCATATTTTTTTTTTTAGTTTTTTGTATACCGTATATACTCGTGTATAAGCTGAATTTTTGGACCCAAAAAAGTGGTCCAAAAGTGGGAGTCTCAGCTTATACACAAGTCACGAGTCAAAGGGTAGCCCCCCAAAGCACCACCACCCACATGGGCATTCTGTTGTGAAGGTGTGCAGTCTGCGGTGGGCCATCCTGTACCCCCGAGTGGAGCCGCATGTGTTATACATGTATATAGTTGATATGGAGTGCACCCCGGATTGTCCCGACATCAAGATGTAGTGAGGTGAGGCCTCGCTGCATTGCTCTCACCTGTTGCTGCTGCGTGGGCTTCCCCCTGTATATAATTCTATAAAGGGAGAACGCGCTCAAAGACCAAGGCGTGATGACACCATACATATAGTTTACCACAACAGTCCGATAAAGTTCAATCCTTTTCCTGCAAATGGCACGCTCTGTAGCATAAGCCACGTTGTTGTCAGTTACTCATCAAGGCCCACACGTCATATGCAAAGAAAGAAAGAAACACATATAGTGTATTACTGCGATATAGATTGTAACTCCAACACCACGTGTGACACTCGCCGTCACCTCAAACCAATCGCACCAGTGCCAGGGACACCCCCCTATGTGCCCGCACTCACCCTAGAGGCCTCCCAAATATCCGGAGGTAGGAATGATGGCTTAGGGGGTCAGAGAGCGCAGTCTGCCGCCAGTTCAACATAATCCAAAGGACTCTAAAATTCAGGCATAGGAGAGCATTCAAATGTCCACAACATTTTTGAGGTGTTTCCTCACTGAGGAAACAAGGCTGGACTGTACAGGACTTGTGGACTTCCTTTTGCTGTGGATTATTATTTGTTGTGGACATTTGAATGCTCTCCTATGCCTGAATTTTAGAGTCCTTTGGATTAAGTTGAACTGGCGGCAGACTGCGCTCTCTGACCCCCTAAGCCATCATTCCTACCTCCGGATATTTGGGAGGCCTCTAGGGTGAGTGCGGGCACATAGGGGGGTGTCCCTGGCACTGGTGCGATTGGTTTGAGGTGACGGCGAGTGTCACACGTGGTGTTGGAGTTACAATCTATATCGCAGTAATACACTATATGTGTTTCTTTCTTTCTTTGCATATGACGTGTGGGCCTTGATGAGTAACTGACAACAACGTGGCTTATGCTACAGAGCGTGCCATTTGCAGGAAAAGGATTGAACTTTATCGGACTGTTGTGGTAAACTATATGTATGGTGTCATCACGCCTTGGCCTTTGAGCGCGTTCTCCCTTTATAGAATTTTAAACATTGTCTACACTACAATTTGGGAACGCGATCCACGTTTGCAAAAGTTTATGATTATCCTGAGCGCAATTTTATAGATATATTTTGTGTTCCCCCTGTATATAGTTGCTCTGGAGGTTGCTTTCTTCCTCTTCTGCCCCTCGCACCGCTCTCCCCGCCCGGACAGCTGCTCAGGTCTCAGTAAGTACACTTGCGCATCTCCAGGGATCCTCCTCTCTCTGTCGCACTACTATGACGCCCTCTAGTGGCATCATTCTAGGTGCCATAGTACTATGACAGAGATAGGTGGATGTCTGGAGACACGCAAAGACCCAAGCAGCTGTCAGGGCTGGGAGAGTGGCGCGAGGGGCAGAAGAGGGAGAAAGAAACCTCCGGAGCAACTATATACAGGGGGAAGCACGCGCAGCAGCAACAGGTGAGAGCAATGCAGCAAGGTCTCTCACCTCACTACATGTTGCTGTCAGGAAAATCCGGGGTGCGCTCCATATCAGCTATATACACATGCCGCTCCGCTCAGGGGGGCATGATGGCGGCATCAGTTCAGAAAAGGCTACTGCGTCATATTTAGCTACCATTAGCTAAAACTGACAGTGTAGCAAGTCCCTGCAGAATAAACTTCCATGACAAAAAGTAATCCCTATTTTTCTGCCTCTTGCACACAGTGTGTTCTGATGACAACAAGTGTGCATTGCCTGTGCCCTGCAGCTGTGTACCCAGTCTTCTTAAGCTCTCCTCCTTGTGCAGATGGTGGATTGCCCTAGACTGGAGACTGATTGCCTGTGCTGTCTGGAGACCAGTCATCTGTGTCCTCTGTGCTCTGGAGCTGTGTCCGGCATGTAATTCCCTGAGCTTTGCCTGCATAGCTGTGTGCTGCTACTAGTGTATAAATGGCCAGTGTGGAGTGCAGAGTGATGCAAAGTGGCAAAATGACATTTTATCCTGTGTCCCTCTAGCCAACAGTAGCTGCTCTATTTCCTACCCCCGGCTTATACACGAGTCAGTCATTTTTTCCAGTCTTTAAAAGTAAAAGTTGGGGGTCGGCTTATACACAAGTATATATGGTAGTTTGCACTATCAGGTTATGCAGTTTATTGTAGTGGTGCTCAAATACCCCTTTTCAAAATTCGAGTTAGGTCGAATTCGAATAGTAAATTATTCGAGATCAGTCGAATATTCGAGTCGAATAATTTTTACTATTCGATTCGACCTCGGAATTCGAGCTCACTATTCGAGTCGGTATTCGAGCTCATTATTCGAGCTGACTATTCGAAATGGCCTTAAATAGCTTCCAACACTTGTTTTGAGGGTGAATGATGCAAGAAACCTCTTTTTTTCCAAGTAACAACAGCAAGTGATTATGTGGGGATGTTCCTTTAAAAAAAAAAAAGTTGAAAAGAGAAGTTGTGTCCAGAAATGTGTTCAGTACTGTATATACTTCTTCTTCTTCTTCTTTATCTTCTATATCTTCTTCTTCTTCTTCTTCTTCTATATCTTCTTCTTCTATATCTTCTTCTTCTATATCTTCTTCTATATCTTCTTCTTCTTTTATATTGTCTTCTTCTTCTTCTTCTTCATCTTCTTCATCATCATCTTCTTCTTCTTCATCTTCTTTTTCTTCATCTTCTTCATCTTCTTCTTCATCTTCTTCATCTTCTTCTTCATCTTCTTCATCTTCTTCATCTTCTTCTTCTTCTTCTTCTTCATCTTCTTCATCTTCAACTTCTTCATCTTCTTCTTCTTCTTCATCTTCTTCACCTTCTTCATCTTCTTCTTCTTCTTCTTCTTCATCTTCTTCATCTTCAACTTCTTCATCTTCTTCTTCTTCTTCATCTTCTTCATCTTCTTCATCTTCTTCTTCATCTTCTTCTTCATCATCTTCTTCTTCTTCATCTTCTTCATCTTCTTCATCTTCATCTTCTTCATCTTCTTCTTCTTCATCATCTTCATCTTCTTCTTCATCTTCTTCTTCTTCATCATCTTCATCTTCTTCTTCTTCATCTTCATCATCTTCATCTTCTTCATCTTCTTCTTCTTCTTCATCTTCTTCATCTTCTTCTTCATCTTCTTCTTCTTCTTCATCATCTTCTTCTTCTTCATCTTCTTCATCTTCTTCATCTTCATCATCTTCTTCATCTTCTTCTTCTTCATCATCTTCATCTTCTTCTTCATCTTCTTCTTCTTCATCTTCTTCTTCTTCATCTTCTTCTTCTTCATCTTCTTCATCTTCATCTTCTTCATCTTCTTCTTCTTCATCTTCTTCTTCTTCATCTTCATCTTCTTCTCCTTCTTCTTCTTCTTCTTCTTCTTCTTCATCTTCTTCTTCTTCTTCTTCTTCTTCTTCATCTTCTTCTTCTTCATCTTCTTCATCTTCTTCTATATCGTCTTCTTCTTCACTTATTTCTCTTTTCAAATTTTTTTTTAAAGAAATGCAGCTATTTTTGAGCGTAACAAATAGCTGGTGGCGCACGCATGTTGGAAGCGCCATTGTATGTGCTCCCTGGCAGTGGAAACACACAGACAGCAGGAGGTAAATTCAGCAGCAGGAGGAGGAGGATGAGTGTGTGGCAGCAGGCAGTCAATGAGGCAGGCAGCGTGACATAATAGCCCTGGTACCTAGCGGTGATACCAGGGCTGTAAATAAACACAGCAGGCAGGAGGTCCCAGACAGCGGTCGTGCAGCCCACATTGTGTCCAATACACAACTGGGACAACACAGTTTTCAACCCGGGCACCTCAGAAAAATTAAACCTTTTTTTTTTTTTATGGTTTTGTAGTTTTGTTTTTACAACAAATTACACAGACAGATATAGCTATTTTTTGACGTAATAGCTGGTGGCAGAGTGGCAGCAGAAAGTTAAATCTGTGTACCCTGGCGTTGGGAAACACAGACAGACAGACAGCAGCAGCAGCAGCAGGAGGAATGGAGGAGTAATGTGAGCAGCTATTGTTTGACGTAATAGCTGGTGGCAGAGTGGCAGCAGAAGGTAAATCTGTGTACCCTGGCGTTGGGAAACACAGACAGACAGCAGCATCAGCAGGAGGAATGGAGGAGTAGTGTGAGTGTGGCAGCAGGCAGGCAGCGTGACATAATAGCCCTGGTACCTAGCGGTGATACCAGGGCTGTAAATAAACACAGCAGGCAGGAGGTCCCAGACAGCGGTCGTGTAGCCCACATTGTGTCCAATACACAACTGGGACAACACAGTTTTCAACCCGGGCACCTCAGAAAAATTAAACCTTTTTTTTTTTTTTATGGTTTTGTAGTTTTGTTTTTACAACAAATTACACAGACAGATATAGCTATTTTTTGACGTAATAGCTGGTGGCAGAGTGGCAGCAGAAGGTAAATCTGTGTACCCTGGCGTTGGGAAACACAGACAGACAGACAGCAGCAGCAGCAGCAGGAGGAATGGAGGAGTAATGTGAGCAGCTATTGTTTGACGTAATAGCTGGTGGCAGAGTGGCAGCAGAAGGTAAATCTGTGTACCCTGGCGTTGGGAAACACAGACAGACAGCAGCATCAGCAGGAGGAATGGAGGAGTAGTGTGAGTGTGGCAGCAGGCAGGCAGCGTGACATAATAGCCCTGGTACCTAGCGGTGATACCAGGGCTGTAAATAAACACAGCAGGCAGGAGGTCCCAGACAGCGGTCGTGTAGCCCACATTGTGTCCAATACACAACTGGGACAACACAGTTTTCAACCCGGGCACCTCAGAAAAATTAAACCTTTTTTTTTTTTTTATGGTTTTGTAGTTTTGGTTTTACAACCAATTACACAGATATAGCTATTTTTTGACATAATAGCTGGTGGCAGAGTGGCAGCAGAAGGTAAATCTGTGTACCCTGGCGTTGGGAAACACAGACAGACAGCAGCATCAGCAGGAGGAATGGAGGAGTAGTGTGAGTGTGGCAGCAGGCAGGCAGCGTGACATAATAGCCCTGGTACCTAGCGGTGATACCAGGGCTGTAAATAAACACAGCAGGCAGGAGGTCCCAGACAGCGGTCGTGAAGCCCACATTGTGTCCAATACACAACTGGGACAACACAGTTTCCAACCCGGGCACCTCAGAAAAATTAAACCTTTTTTTTTTTTTTATGGTTTTGTAGTTTCGGTTTTACAACCAATTACACAGATATAGCTATTTTTTGACGTAATAGCTGGTGGCAGAGTGGCAGCAGAAGGTAAATCTGTGTACCCTGGCGTTGGGAAACACAGACAGACAGCAGCATCAGCAGGAGGAATGGAGGAGTAGTGTGAGTGTGGCAGCAGGCAGGCAGCGTGACATAATAGCCCTGGTACCTAGCGGTGATACCAGGGCTGTAAATAAACACAGCAGGCAGGAGGTCCCAGACAGCGGTCGTGTAGCCCACATTGTGTCCAATACACAACTGGGACAACACAGTTTTCAACCCGGGCACCTCAGAAAAATTAAACCTTTTTTTTTATGGTTTTGTAGTTTTGGTTTTACAACCAATTACACAGATATAGCTATTTTTTGACGTAATAGCTGGTGGCAGAGTGGCAGCAGAAGGTAAATCTGTGTACCCTGGCGTTGGGAAACACAGACAGACAGCAGCATCAGCAGGAGGAATGGAGGAGTAGTGTGAGTGTGGCAGCAGGCAGGCAGCGTGACATAATAGCCCTGGTACCTAGCGGTGATACCAGGCCGTAAATGAACACAACAGGAGGTCCCAGACAGCGGTCGTGCAGCCCACATCGTGTCCAATACACAACTGGGACAACACAGTTTTCAACCCGGGCACCTCAGAAAAATTAAACCTTTTTTTTTTTTTTAATGGTTTTTTGGTTTTGTTTGTAAAACAAATTACACAGATATATAGCTATTGTTTGACGTAATAGCTGGTGGCAGAGTGGCAGCAGAAGGTAAATCTGTGTACCCTGGCAGTGGGAAACACAGACAGACAGCAGAAGGGCAGTACACAGCAGCCCACTGTAGGTGTAAAATGTGTGGCTGCAGGCGACGTAATAGTCAAAGTGAACCAGGCTGGCTTAGTGAGCAGGAGCCAGGAGGTGGTAAAGGGTGGTAAGGCACATTAACGATGGTTCTTAGCCAGTTCATGTCCCCCTCTCGCCGACAACAGGGGCCAGGAACTCGCCTTCCACCCACGCCTGGTTCATCTTGAGAGACGTCAGTCTGTCCACAGACTTGTGAGACAGACGTGAGCGTTTCTCGGTGACCACACCACCAGCTGCACTGAAGCAGCGCTCGGACAGCACGCTGGAAGGGGGGCAGGACAGCACTTCCAGGGCGTACTGCGCCAGCTCGCTCCAGATCTCCAGGCGCTTGACCCAATACTCCATGGGATCAACAGGGGCATCGCTGTCAAGCCCGCTGTAGGACCCCATGTAGTCAGCCACCATGCGGGTCAGGCGCTGGCTGTGACCAGTGGAGGATGCTGCTGCATGCACCTCCTCTCTAGTCACTGCTGCCGGAGCCTCTACAGTCCTGTAGAGCTCGTGGCTGAGAGACAGCAGGTCTGTGGGGCGCTTGCTGCTGGATGCAGGCACCTGCTGCTGCCTCTGTGCTGGCTGCTGGACAGTGGGGGTGGAAGGCTGGGGGAAGGCTTCCTCCAAGCGCTCAACAAGGGCCTGCTGCAAGCTCCTTATTTGTTGCGCTGGGTCTCCTCCTGCAGGCGGCAGGAACTGGCTCAACTTCCCCTTGAGGCGTGGGTCCAACATCATGCTGATCCAGATGTCCTCCCTCTGCTTCATCTGGATCACCCTGGGGTCTCTGCGCAGGCACGTCAGCATGTGCGCTGCCATTGGGAAGAGGCGGGCCACGTCTGCTGGCACATCGACGGCAGTGCTGCTGTCCTCATCCTCCTCCTCTGCCTCGTCAGCCTCATCCTCTCTCCACCCCCGCACCAACTCAGCTGCACTGTGCTGCTCCCCCTCATCAGCAGCAAGGTCAGGGACCTCCACCAAGTCCTCCTCCTCCTCCCCCTCAGAGGTGGACTGTGCAGCTGCTTGCCGCTCCTGCTGGTCCAAGGCTGCCGCTCCCTGTTCCAGCAAAGCATCGAGGGCCCTGTTCAGCAGACAAACCAGGGGCACCCACTCGCAGACCATAGCATGGTCCCTGCTCACCATGTTAGTGGCCTGCAGAAAGGGAGCCAGCACTAAGCACACCTGCTGCATGTGCCTGCAGTCATCATCGGGGACGATGGACGGGATGTTGCTGGTCTTGTCCCTTCTCTGAGCGGCGGAAACCGTGGCCAGGGCAAGGTACTGGTTGACAGCGTGCTTCTGTTCAACCAGACGCTCCAACATCGCCAGGGTGGAGTTCCAGCGAGTCGGAACGTCAAGGATCAGCCGATGGCGTGGCAGATCCAGCTCCTTTTGCACGTCTTCCAGGCTCGCACAGGCTGCAGCCGAGCGCCGGAAGTGACGCACAACGTTCCTTGCCGTTTCCAGCAGTTCGCCCATCCCCTGGTAGGTGCGCAAGAACTTCTGCACTACCAGGTTCAGCACGTGGGCAAGACAGGGGATGTGGGTCAGGTTTCCCCTGTCTATTGCGGCAACCAGATTGGCCCCATTGTCGGCCACCACCTCTCCGACTCTGAGGCCTCTGGGGGTCAGCCAAATCCTCTCCTGCTCCTGGAGTTTGGCCAACACATGGGTTGCCGTCAGCTTGGTCTTCCCAAGGCTGACCAAGTGCAGCAGCGCTTGGCAGTGGCGGGCCTTCACGCTGCTGCTGAGGCGGGGGGTTTGGCTAGGTGTGCCGGAGGATGGCAGAGGATCGGAGGAACCTGCTGCAGTTCCCCTGACCCTGCGGGGTGGCACCACCCACTGTGTTGCTGCTGCTGCTGTGCCCGCTGCTGCTCTCCCATCCTCACCCCCTTCCACCAAGCTGACCCAGTGGACAGTGAAGGACAGGTAGCGGCCTGTCCCGAAGCGGCTGCTCCAGGAGTCCATGGTGACGTGGACCCTTTCACCAACTGCGTGCTCCAGCCCTCGCTCCACATTGGCCATCACAAAGCGGTGCAGTGCAGGAATGGCCTTGCGGGAGAAAAAGTGTCTGCTGGGGAGCTGCCAGTCTGGGGCTGCGCAAGCAAGCAGCGCACGAATGTCGCTCCCCTCCTGCACGAGCGTGTACGGCAGGAGTTGGGAGCACATGGCCCGTGCCAGCAAGCCGTTCAGCTGCCGCACGCGACGGCTGCTGGGAGGCAGAGCCCTAACCACCCCCTGGAAGGACTCGCTCAAAAGGCTCTGGCGTGGCCTTTTGCTGGCACGGGAATCAGCAGACACAGCGGAGGAGGCCACTGAGGACTGGCTGCCAGAACAGGCCTCAGTGTCGGCGGCAGGAGTTGCAGAGGGGGGAGGAGCAGTGCGTTTCCGCACTCCTGCTGGTGCTGCTGGAGGAGCAGGAGGGCGGGTGGCTGCTGTTGCTGCTGCTGCTGAAGGCTGTGCAGTGATGGGTGTGGTGCCACTGCCAGCACCAGATGCCTTCAGCCTCTGGAACTCCTGATGCTGGTGGAAATGTTTCGCAGCAAGGTACTTGATGAGCGAGCTGGTGCAGAACTTTAAGGGGTCTGCACCTCTGCTCAACTTCCGCTGACAGTGGTTGCAAGTGGCGTACTTGCTGTACACTGTGGGCATGGTGAAAAAGCGCCAGATTGGTGACAGAAACATCCCCCTACGGCATGGAAGCGCTGCTGCCTGTCTCCCTGTGGTGGTTGGGGGTGGGGCTTGGGGGGCTTGGGTGCGGCTGGTGGTGGTACTGGCAGATGCTGCTGCTGCTGCTGAGCCTGAGACACCAGCAGGCTGTGGGACCTGCCTACTGCTGCTGCCAATGCTTGCAATGATGCGCCTCCTTGCAAGGCCCACAAGAGCATCCTCCTCCTCCTCCTCAGAGCTGCTGAGGACGACATCCCCTGGAGGTGGTGGCACCCAGTCTCTGTCTGTCACCGGGTCATCAACATCCTCCCCCTCCTGAAACATGTCCTGCTGGGATGAGGACCCCCCAAACTCCTCTCCTGATGCATGGATGGGCTGCTTGACTGTCGCCACAGTCTTGCTGTCCAATCCCTCATCCCCCAAAGTGCCCATCAGCATCTCCTCCTCAAGATCGCCAACAACAGCAGACAATTTACTCATGATGCCTGGGGTCAAAAGACTGCTGAATGACAGGTCGGCGAGTGACGGTGAACTGGCCTCCTCCCCAGACCCTGCTGGGCGGCTGCTGCGAACAGGGGTGGTGGTGGTGGTGGTGAGGGTGGAGGCCTCAGATGCAGAGCTGATGGCGGGCTGCTCATCCTCCGTCATGAGTTGCACCACAGTGTCTGCATGCTTTTCCTCAATGGGACGTTTCCGACCCGGCTGGAGGAAAATCGGAGCAGGTGCTACACGCTGCTGCTGTGTCTCTGCAGCGTGAGTTGCAGATGCTCCTGCCAAGGCGTCCACGGCCAGTGGCTATGGGAGGAATGTTAGCCACTGACGCTGCTGCTGCTGCTGCTGCTGCGGAACTGTGCATGGTGGCGCGCCCGCGCCCGCGGCTTGCCACAATGCTGCTCCCTCTCCTCCTGATTCCCTTGCTGCCCTTCCCCTTGCCCAAACCGCGCTGGCTGCCACTTCCAGACATCTTCGATGTTTTGGGCGTATAGACAAAAGTTTTTTAAAAGGGCGGGTGAAAAGTGGGGTACTTTAATGGAGTGGGTTGGTGGGTGAGGTGACTGAGTGAGTGTCCCTAGTACAGTAAGTAAGTAGTAACAGTCAGGAAGTACAACTAGCAGTTACAATAATCAGTAGTAATCACAAGTAAATTTAGTGTGTGTACACTACAGACAGTGAGTGCACGCACGCGCAAACACGCGCAGGAGCTAGCCTATGAACAGTGACTGAGTGAGTGTCCCTAGTACAGTAAGTAAGTAAGTAGTAACAGTCAGTAAGTACAACTAACTAATTACAATAATCAATCAGTTATCAGAAGGAAATAGAGTGTGTGTAGTGTGTACACAGACAGTGAGTGCACACACGCAGGAGCTAGTAGCCTATGAACAGTGACTGAGTGTCCTAGACTCCTAGTACAGTAAGTAGTAACAGTAAGTACAACTAACTAATTACAATAATCAATCAGTTATCAGAAGGAAATAGAGTGTGTGTAGTGTGTACACAGACAGTGAGTGCACACACGCAGGAGCTAGTAGCCTATGAACAGTGACTGAGTGTCCTAGACTCCTAGTACAGTAAGTAGTAACAGTAAGTACAACTAACTAATTACAATAATCAATCAGTTATCAGAAGGAAATAGAGTGTGTGTAGTGTGTACACAGACAGTGAGTGCACACACGCAGGAGATAGTAGCCTATGAACAGTGACTGAGTGTCCTAGACTCCTAGTACAGTAAGTAGTAACAGTGAGTACAACTAACTAATTACAATATTCAATTACAATAATCAATCAGTTATCAGAACTTGGAAATAGAGTGTGTGTAGTGTGTACACAGACAGTGAGTGCACACACGCAGGAGCAGCTAGTAGCCTATGAACAGTGACAGTGAGTGTCCTAGTACAGTTACAGTATATAACTACAATACTAATACAATCAGTAGTAAAGGACAGCAGAAATACTGGTATAGAATAGAGAGAAATAAACAGAGGACAGGAGGACAGCTGCCCACACAGGCAGGCCCTGAGGCCTAAAGCTGTAAGCCTGCAGCAGCTGGCCTGTCTCTATGTAACACAAAAGCTACTAACTAAAATACAATGTCTAACTAACTAACAACAATATAGGTGTGTATAGGAGGTGTATGTGAGCAAAAACGCTAGGTAAATGACCACAATAAAGCTCTTGCTAAGCCAAAGCACAAAGGAGCAACTCTCTCTCTATGCAAGTCTCAGGCAAGGACGGAGAAACGTAACATGGCGGCCGCTATTTATAGGGTAGGGGCTGGCCAGGGTCCCCCTCTGTGATTGGCTGCCGTCAGAGGGCCTGGGAGCCCTCTGATTGGCTCTAAGGACATCAATCTGGGCTATGATGCTATTCGAGCTCGGTACCGAGCTCGAATAGCGCCGTTTGCTCGAATAGCTCGAATAGTGAATGGGCTATTCGAGTGTACGCGAATAGCCCATTCGAATAGCTACAGCTATTCGGAGCTCGAATACCGAGCTCGAATAGCTGGAAAAGAGCTCGAATATTCGAGCTACTCGAATATTCGAGCTCTGCTGAGCACCACTGGTTTATTGTAATTCTGGTTTATAGTGATAGTTTTTGCACTCTTTATTTATGACTATTGTATACAGTCATTGTCACTCAATTGCAGTATTCCTATTCGTTTAACATATCTATTTGTTTGATCACTGGATTACCTGCCTTGCATTTATTTATTAGACACCCTATATATTGCACTGGCTGTCTCATACTCCTCCTACCCCTCTCATTTTCTTGACTCTCATCTACTCTGCCTAATGCCTGGTAAGCTCCATGCAATTTCCAGCAGGTCTGATTTGATTTACAATCATTTTTCTGAATGATTTTGTACAGAAGTGATTGAAAAATCGATTTGAAAAACTATCAGAAATCAGATCAGACCTGTCACAAATTATTGATTCGACTCAAGATCTGACAGGAAATTACATGGTGTGTACCAGGCATAACAATACGCTCCCCTCTCCTCTGCCTAATGTTGACTTATCTTCTGCCTTATAGTGGCCATTAACGATACAATTCTATGTCTATAGAAATATTAGTCCCGGAAACAATGCTACTGTTTTTTTATGAGACTGCCAAAATCTAGTTTAGGCATCATTGGTGGAGCTGGAGAATAGGCATATATGCTGGGAGACTATTACATTAGCATTGCTATCCAGTCACAGAACCTTTTCTGTCCATATGCACATGGGGAGGAGTCAGAATTTAGTCATCTACTTCTACTAAATACTATATTTCAAGAAAATAACTGCTACAATCTTTAACCATATATTATATACACTGAATTCTATCATTTTTGTAGCTCTAGTACTGTCAGTGACTGTTAACATTTTCTTGACCTTCCCTATCGAGGCAGTCTCAGATGATCTACAATCTCACTGATTAATTACTAGTCTTCTTTCTTGTACAGTAAAGTGACTACAGTTTGCAATCTGTTGATGGATTTCCAGATACAAATTTTAACATTTCTTATTTGTACAAAAAATCACTTTGAAACTTACAGTTAGCAATAGATATGGGTGGGTAGCTCTTCTTTGTTTTCTGAATTCTATTTTGGCTGCCATATTAGTGTCAATAAGATGGTGCTTGTTCGTCTTGCCTTTTAGAGGTCCTCAAACTAGACACTTTGCTTATGAAGGCCACACTTAAAGCTTGTGTGAAAGCTACGTGTTAAACTTTGGGGGAATCCAAATTTTAAATATTTGTATTCAATACCTGATCCAGCAATTCGGGCATATTAGCATATAAAGCGGTTGATTTACTAAATTGCCACACACAGGCAATTTTACCAATACTAACACAGGGTATGTAATGCATGTTGTGCTAATAGTGCTACTACTCACATTATCTAGGTATCGTGTTACGTAGCATGCATAAGTATCTGGAAAAACTGATGTGCGCTGCCTGTATGCAGCAAGTTTACTGAAGTTTTGTGAATTGATCACCAGGTCTCTACAACCTATTGCTCAAGAATGTATACTTCTTAAAATTCATTAACTTAAAACAGCATATTTTAATTTCTTGCAAAAACTCCATGTGATGGAGGAACAATATTGCTCAAATTGACTGCTAATGGAGTTGGATGATCTAAAATAACTGTTAATGATCTTCAAAACACTTAAATAAATCATTGATACCAATATATAATTGTTTATTGTAGACAAATCATAGAAAATTGAAACCTGTCTTTTAACGGCTAGGTACTTTTGTGTATGCTTTTGCTTGCTGGACATGTCCAAGGCTGCAGTTTCATCTGGGGTTAGCTAATTTATTTCTGTTTTAATGAAAGTGCTGGATGTTCTGATACAATAATTGGTCTGTTTTTGGTATTGTCTAATTGGACTACCTCTGTAAGTATAAAAATGTTTAGAATATGTAACAAAGTTTAGCCAGAAATAATTGGATTGTTTGGTCTCCAGCAGCAAAAACAGTTGGTTTTAAACAACAATGAATTTATTTATCCAGTTAGATAATACTTAATGGTCTATGCAGCAGGGAACCCAAAACAGTGCTATCACTATTCTGGAGATCAGCTGTAATCCAGCTGGTTTTAGAGGACAAGGGATTTAGCTTATCCAAGAAGTCAGTAAACGGGAAGTGTAAATTTGCAGTTCACCTGTCACATTAATATGAAGACAGTTGCCTGCACATGGGACATCACCTGGCAGCAGGTGGCCAATCTACGAGACACACTGACATCAAAGAATAAAATAAAATTGTCTTCCAGAAGAAGCCAGCCTAGCAGCATGAATCATCATAGTTATACTTACTGCAAATTGCAATATAGTAGTAAAAACACAGCTCAATCTCACCCTGAGCCAACCAGTACTAAGGCAACTATTCTTTATTCTTCCTTTCATATTTATATATTGCTGACATCTTCTGCAGTGCTTTAGAGAGTATGCACAGCGCTTTGCAAAAGTGTCCTGCCCCCCCCCCCCTCTTTTCTGCCCACACTTGGCATTTTTCATGTTTAGTTGCCTCATAACCTGGAATTAAAATTGATTTTTTTAAAGTGTGCAACATTTCATGGTTTAGGACATGCCTACAACTTTAAAAGATGTATTATTTGGTTTATTGTGAAGCAAACAACAGATAGGACAAAACAACAAAAAACTTCAGCGTGCATATTATTCATAACTATTCACCCCCCTAATGTCAGTACTTTGCAGGGCCACCTTTTGCTGCAATCACAGATGCAAGTCCCTTTGGATAAATCGCTATGAGCTTGTTGCATCTTGCCACTGCGATTTTTGCCCATGCCTCAAGGCAAAACTACTCTAGCTCTTTCATGTTGATTTTCACTTATGAACAACAATCTTCAAGTCTGACCACAGATTCTCTATTGAGTTGAGGTCTAAACTTTGACTAGGCCATTCCAACACATTTAAATGTTTTCCCTTAAACTACTCAAGTGTTGCTTTAGCAGTATGCTTCGAGTCATTGTCCTGCAGGAAGGTGAACCTCTATCCCCGTCTGAAATCACTGGCAGACTGACAGAGGGTTTACTCAAGAATAGCCCTGTATTTAACAACGCCCATATTTCTCTTAACTCAGACCAGTTTCCCAATTCCCATTCCCTGCTGCTAAAAAACATTACATGGCATGATGCTGCCACCACCATGTTTCACTGTGGTAATGGTGTTCATGGAGCAATAGGATGTCCTGGGTTTGCGCCATAGCATTTTTCTTGGCGGCCAAAATATTCAATTTTAGTCTTATCTGACCTGAGCACCTTCAAACATTAGGGGAGTTGGCAAACTCAGACTGTGCCTTCTTATTTTTAACCCTAAGCAATGTCTTTTTTTCTTGCCACTCTTTCACAAAGCTCAAATCTGAAGATCGTACATCTTATTGTGGTACCATTGTGGTCCCATGGACAGATACTCCAGTCTCTGGTGTGAAACTCTACAACTCCTGCAGGGTTACTTTTTGGTCTCTTTGCTGCCTGTCTGGTTAATGCCCTCCTTGCCCGGTCTGTAAGTTTAGGTGGTGGGCCCTCTTTTGTCAGGTTTGTTGTGATACTATGATCTTTCCATTTGAAGATGATGGATTTTGGTGCTCTGGGGTATCTTCAGTTTTAGATTTTTTTTATAACCCAACACTGACATTTTAGGGCCAGGATAGCAAAGGGGGTGAATACATATGCACATGCCAATTTTCAGTTTATAATTTTTTTTTACAATTCATTTTTATATATTTTTCTCATTTAACTTAAGATTAAGAAGCATTAAAATTACAGGTTTAAATAACAAAATAGGTCCAAAGCTATGTCCAAAGGTGTTGAATACTTCTGCAAGGAACTGTACTCTTGTCACTAACTGTCCTTCAGCGGGGCTGCCAATCTAATAATTATAACATAATAATTATAGTGTAAGACAATTTTTGGTAAAGCCAATGAACCCATTTGTATTTTTTTTTGGATGTGTAAGGAAACTGGAGTGCCCAAATAAAATCCATTTCAACATACAAACTCCATGCAGAGATTACCCTTGCCCAGATTTGGACTGGGAAACCAGCATTGCAAAGCCAAAGTTCTATCCACTATACCACTGTTCAGATGCTCTATCCCTCACCGTTAAAAATAAATAAACAAAGGCTATCCGAAGGTGTCAATGTGGGACCATAAAGTAACTGGCTCCACCAAAGACACAACTCACAAAACAGGCAAGGCCATGCACTGGTAATAGGCAGCTAACCAAAGGACACAAATTAGGACTCAGGACTTTATCCCACTTCCCTGCCTTCAAACATCAAAAAAAGTCTAAAGCAAGGACCTGCCAATAAGCTAACCCCCCCCCCCCCCCATGTCTGAGCCTAACTCCCATTCAAATCATACGTTGTAAGCATGCCTATGCAATAGGGTATGCATTGGAAGCCTGCTGGAAATCAAAATAATCTCTTTTTGCTCCAGTTCCAGTACTTGTGTCTTCCCTGCTGCTTTGTAACTCACTGAGCTCGGAGCTCTTGCAATATCATGTGGCCAAGGAGAAGTTTGGAGTTATGAAGCTGCTCTCCCGGGGAGTTATGAAACTGCCATGGAGACCCAAGGACTGGAGCAAGGAAGGGTAGCTTAAATTACCAGTATGCTTTCAATGCATACTCTACACACCTCATTGCCATCAAAAGACAGGAAGACACACCCTCAAAAGACAGGAAGCCTGCAGCCAAGATCCTCCACTCTTATGTCTGAGCCTTACCTTCCAAGGTGAAAATAGAAGGGAATGAGGGCAAAAGGGAGGATAGGAAAGGGGAGGAGATATGTATATGGGGTAAAAAATGCTAGATTCTACTTATGATTGTTAATATTAGTAGTATAGTCTTGCATTAAATGTTAGAACTAGTAGTATTCAATATTCATGTGTTAAAATCCAATACTCTCTTTTTTTAAAGTATAAGTGCACTAACATTGTTTCTTATAGAACAGAAGATAGAATATTGATAATAGCTTCTACTTGCTGAAATTGTTTAACTTACTTTTATTTATTTACCTAATATTAGCATTGACAATACTTTGGAATAGCAACATTGCTTGTCACGTTCACTTGCTACAATCAATCAAAACATCAACAATATACAGTTACGGTAGTTGCAGTCATATGACACTGTGTCTATCTATATGGGCTCATATGACTGCCTCTTGGGAGAAATTTTACTCAGAAGAGTGGATGCATTGCAGTTCTACTACATAACTTGACAGCTTTTCATATACGCCAGTTCATTTGTTTTGGTTGAAAATGTATTTGTACTTTTTTCTGAAGCATTTCTGTTTTGAAATGACAGAGGTGCTTTAATTTCTATAAAGCTATTGTGAAAAACATGAGAGCTGTAATTTAAATTCACACAAACAAGTTTAATTGATTACACTATTTCTCTGGTCTAAAGTTCGACTTCACAAAAGTATTCTGGTTGAGGACAATAACATTTTAGCATGCAACAGTGTGTGCATTGTTTGCAGTGGTTTTCCTCAGTGTTCTTTCCAAGTTGCACACTACTAACTTCAGCCACATAACAAGGCTTGCATGGAAAATTATTTCTGAGTACCGTAATGCTCCACTGGGGAAAGAGAAGATGAGGGAATCACCATAAGTTGCACACATGGGGCTTAATTCACTAAACCGTGATCACTCAAATATCACACCTTATCAAAGATATCACACCTTATCAAAGTTGACACACCTTATCCAAGTTGCATAGTGAGTGCTACGAACATGCAGGGGCTCAGGGCAGGACAAGTAGAGTTGCCAATTAGCAGGCATAAGTTCGTAGTGCTCACTATGCTACTCTGATTAGGTGTGATATCTTTGATAAGGTGTGATATCTTTGATAAGGTGTGATATTTGAGTTATCACGGTTTAGTAAATCAAGTTCATAGTATGCTATGATGCATAAATGCTATGCGTAACAAGAGCTAAATGGCTAATATAAAATAGCAACCTTAAAGTGTAACTGTCGGGCATAAAATCAAAAATAAATTCTTTATTTTTATCTGATAAACAAGTATTAAGGATGCTAACCAGCTATCCAAATGTTAAAATCCCTATTACTTTTTTTGTTGATAAATGATCATTCCCCAGTTTACCTGACTCTTTTTTGGTACACACAAAATTGCAGAGCATGCTGGGTTGTCCGGTTTTACTTCTCTACTTCCCCTCAGACATAACTAATGCAGCCTGATTGGTGAAGCCTCTTTCCCTCCTATTTTCCTTTGCTACACCTCTGCCAATATTTCTCATGCTGAGACAATGCACTTTCTATAGTGAAGGGTGGGCAAATCAGGCAGAGGAGAGTAAGGGAGGAAATTACATCAACAAATTGCCACAGTTAAAATGGGAAATGATTTTCAGGTTTTTTTTTTACTGTAGAGAAATCAGTAAAATCAAAACGTGGACATTGTAATACATATGTTATGTAACTAGAGCAAATATTTATCTACTTATATATTTGTTTTTTTTCCTGAGATAGTATGGCTGACAGCTCCTCTTTAAGAACTGGTTAGGACTTCCCATAAATAACATATTTGACAGGCTGTGGTGAGAAGAGTATGTCCATGAAAGAGGCACTGTCATGTCATATAGCAGAATGTACTACTATTATTCAGGACATCCATTTTTTGTTAATTATTCTGGTTTCAGCATCAGAAGCATTTCCTATATCTATATAATGTGGTCTGTGCACTCCGCCTGCGCAGTAGCACAGACCCATTCAGGTTTTGGTGGAAAAAGCCAAGCCCAATCGGGTTGGTGCTACTGCGCAGGCACAAATGGCTCGCACATGTGCAGTAGCACAAACCCCATTGGGCTCAGCTTTTTCCACCAAAGCCTGATCAGGTCTGTGCTACTGCACATGTGCAAGCCATCAGCAAGCCCTTGTCAACAGTATTGCAGAGGGGATAGTGCTGAAGCCGGCCCATGGAGGAGGAGGAGGGGGGAAGCCTCCCTCAGTCAAAGTGAGTACCCATTTTGGGCACTATTTTTCCATATAGGTTCACTTTAAGTATTAGCTGCTTGCCTGATTTTCAGACAGGTATTAAACAGGTCTGGCTCCTGGACTTGTTGCTAGCATGCTGAAAGCAGCCAAAAGCACTTGTTTGGCCACTGTTCTGGTGGCTGGTCACTAGGTCATCCTTCAGGAAGCCACACACTGCAAGCATCACCTTTGAAATGATGTACTATGTCTACTTTAGCAAGATGGCCATTGGAGTCCATGATTGTTGACATTTTTTTGTTCCCTAGTGTAAACAAGTAAACACAGAATAAAATCTCCTATTGTAGAATGTAGTGACCATATGGGTCTAAAGGGAAACGGTAAAAGAGACTGAAGCTGGAAATTCATTAACTTTATTTCAATGTCTAATGTTACACACTATTCAGTCACTGTTGTGATTATTAGTGTTTGCATTAGGAAATTACAATTTTGTTTTCCTCTGTCAACGTGAGTATTCAAATGCATAACTGGAAATAAATTATATCGTGCAGATTTCATAAGAAAACACATTTACACAATTATCTTTTTAAAGGAAATACTTCTTACACATTGCTTGAGAGCCACAAAATAGCACCACATGCAAGTGCAGAATGAACTGTTATTTTGCTTAATCATAGCAGGTGCTGTAATTTCCTTTGAACATAATTATACTATTCACTCAAAATAGCGCTGAGAGTATTGACTGGATCAGCATTTCTTTGCTTTACAATGAAGTTTCTTTCAAGAGGCCAGACAATGTGATATAATATATGGTGCTCACAGTTTAACATGGCAAGTGAAAATGCAATTTGTGTTATTCTTAGTGAATAATGTTCGAACTTACTAGCACAGTATAGGATAAAGGTACTTACAATCCATACCATGACATCAATTGAGCCAGTAGCCATTCATTTTTCCCTTATTTATTATATGTACATTGAAACATTCAAATTGACTCATGTTCTCTCAATCTACCACTTGCTTTCTCTTTCTCTGGACCCTGTGCAATTCAATGTGATGATAAGAAACTCACTGTGTCTCAGTTTCTTATCAGCTGACATTGCTCTGGAGATATACTGGAAGATTCAATTGCCAGCTTCACCAGGGTCATGTCAGAATGAGAGGAGCCTCACTCAGGTGAATAACAGTCATTCACCTAAGCCTTGCTCTTAGCTGTTGATCAATGTAGGAGCACAATGTAAACCATTGTACCTCTGCTCGCTGCCGCTACACTGCCAGGTGGTCCAACACTCTCCCGAAGTCTGCTGCACCTTCTGCTACAGTGCTGGGCACCGCAACACTCTCCAGTCATCCACTGCACTCACCTTTACAGTGATGGGCACCCCAACACTTCCCTGTGGCCAGTGCACCTATGTCAGGCTCCCCTGGCACCACTGACCTTCCTTCCCGCAGCAGCACCAAAATACCAGCACCACCACCCCAGCTGCCACTCCTCTCCATCCTCTCTACACTATGAAATGGGAGCCCTGGCATTAAAGCATCTTAAAACCTCCAATTGAGTTCCACATTAGTCCGCTAAACTGGCCAATGGGAGTCCTCTTCAAAGATTTGGGCTGTAGGTTTACTAGGTGTGCTCACTTACAAAGTGTTCTTTTTATACCGTATAAGTGTTGAGTAAATGTAAATGAGCTGGTTTTCAGGAGTTTATGCAAACACACGCCTCCAAAGCATTGCTTGTTTATTCAATGTATAACCATGGGTTTAGTTCAGTGATACTGCATTAAGGTTCTCCTAAGTTTTCTCCTAGGAGACAATTTTTCATCTCCTGTTTAAAGGGTCCCTGAGCAGTACTTTAAATCAAAACTTTCAATTACCTGTGGCTTCCTCCAGCACACCATAGGGTCCCCTGGCACACCATAGGCTCCCCTGGCATCCTCCTGGCTCTTCTGCAGGTCCCGCTGTTGGCTCCATTACCGGCAACACCCGGCCCGGGTCGACACTTCCTGGATTTGAATGCTTGGCGCCTACTTCACATCATCACGCTGGCCACTACGCGTCATCACGCCGGCCGGCGTGACAGTACTGCGTATGCGTGGTTTTCTAACTCTGAACTGCGCATGTGCAGTACTGTCACGCTGGCCACCTTGATGATGCGTAGCGCCCGGAGTGATGACGCGAAGCGGGCGCCAAGCATTCAAATCCAGGAAGTATCTGGTGACGTATCCACAGTACAGCCACCACCAATGGAATTCACAGTACAGCCACCACTGTACAGCCATGGCAATAGAATCCACAGTATAGCCACAGCAATGGAAAATCAGCCCATAAGGAGTAGTAACATTGCACTATGGCCTAATAGTCCTGATGCTAGTTGCTTATTATTGCTGATATCTTCTCAGTAAGTTATCATTTTAGTTGATCGTGCACAAACTGTTTAGTGCACATCTCTGTGTAATAAAGAAGTTGGCTACCTAGATCGCCACAACAAATTTACCAAACAGTTAATGAATGATTTGTGACGTACCTAACCTTTATTGTACAAATCTACCACATATCCCAGTTTACTCGAACTGTACCCTGCAAAATGTTATTTTATTTGATGGGCAGTCAATGTATTTTTCTGGTGCATGTTACAAACTTGTCCTTAGTTCATAAGTTTGCTTTCTACTCATTTTACCATGTCATAGTAACACGTTATAAAGGCTATGTTGTAGGAAAGTCACTTCTAAAAAGCTGAAAGGAAAAAAAGAAAACCCACATCAAAAATAGTTTTACATACTAAAGTTGCAAGTTTTCATTTAAAGGGAACTTGAAGATACCTAAAAAAAAGTTTAACTTACCTGGGGCTTCTGCCAGCCCCCTGCAGCCGTCCTGTGCCCATGCATACCTGAAATGATCCTCCAGTCCCCCGCCGCTGCTCACTTTCTCTTTCGCCGGTAACTGACCACTGTGCCTGTGTGGCCTGGCCATGCGCATCCTCAGTCTTGCCCCCGATGACGGGAGTGTCCTGCGCAGAAGCACTACAGAATTTCTCATACTGCGCCTGCGCAGCACAGGAGCGTGAATAAGGACACACGTGTCCAGGGTCGTGCAGGTGCAGTGGACATCGACTTGTAAGTCGGTGAAAGGGAAAGTGAGCCGCCGGACTGGAGGATCGTTCCAGGATGGGACGAGCACAGGACGGCTATAGGGGGCTGGCAGAAGCCCCAGGTAATTGGGTATCTTCAGGTTCCCTTTAAATATCTAAAGTTCCAGTATTACAGCATTACTAACAGACATAACATGTCTCGAATCTCTCTTGCGAACACTGCTATGGTGCAAACATGATAGGAGCAGAATAACAAATAGAACTTGAGTAGGTATTAATTTTTTCACTTCAAAAATACCCTATAAATTAACCGAGTGAATTTTCTTTCTTCCCTAACCTAGTCATTCTCTACAATTCTATCAAACAACAAGAGCACTTAAAGCTAACTTGAGTGGTACTAGAGGAAAAAGATTTAACTTTAAGTATACATGCTGAAATATGAACAGGACCACTTATCTGCACTACTGGAAGGATAAACCGATTGTATCTCATTGTATATTCATGCAGACTGATGCTATAAAAGTAAAGGATTTTGTTTGCCTTTTTATGTCATTGCGGGGAGAAATACCAAAAATGGATTTCTAACTAGAAAAATCAGCTACAGTACATCACTGACTTTAATATTTATTCTTCTATAGTGAACAGTAAAATGCCTTTTTTTTTTAAAATGTGGCAATTTCTATTTAAAGGGAACCAAGCACCACTTTTTTCCTGGTTTCAAATAGCTATAGGAGTTGCCTTGTCCCCTTCTAGCTGCCCATTATTTAACTACGGGGAAGATGTGAAGATAGCATCTGTGACTTCTGTAATCTCTTTAAAGAATAGTAACCAATATCTACACCCCCCCTTGCTGATTAAAGCTTTTTTTCTAATATGTGCATTAAAAAACTTACAGTGGTTCTCATCTGCCTGAAATTTCTACAGTCAGGCATGCATGTTTAATGTACTATTGAGATGTCCTGGATGCTAAAATGGTCAGTTGCTGTTTTGATTATTAGTCAGGTCACAACACATACTGTATACTCTACTGGTTTTTTTATACTGTGCTGTTGATTCACCACGACTATGGCCTGCATTCACCCCCTATAACAGAATAATGAAAATAGATTGTTATTTTCTTCTGCATAATCAGTCACCATCTTCTGTTACTCCCACTCCAAGATGCAGATGATGCTGATGCGTTACTCTGGAAAAAAAATCTGAAATAATTGTGTTTCTATTTCCTTCCTTATCATTTTATCTAGTCCAAGGTCATTACACTGTTGATGTGCTTGTGTTCATGAAACCCAGGGAAAAAACTGTAAGGGCTTTTATATCACTGCTATTCTTTTATTTGACCTTTCTGTGTAGTTCAAGGCACTGATGCATTAACACTTGTGCATTGCTGTTGCAATTGTAAAGTATTCAAAATTATAATTTGTATATGAAAAAATGCAGGATAATTTCCAAAACTATCTGGTACCCCAGACAATGCAATCTGTGTCACCCCCATGACCAGCACACACTTAACTTACTGTTATATACAATGATGGAATAGGGAGGTCAGGGTGGTTGAATGTCACTTTAGCATTGTCACTTTATGGCTCTATAGTGTATATATATATATATATATATATATATATATATATATATATATATATATATATATACGCTATAGCGGCATAGAGGGTGATATAGCGGCTGGGAACGCGGAGAATCACCCGCGTTCCCAGCCTGTAGGCGGCTGTCGCTGAACCCGGAAGTAGCCGCCGGCGGGGACAGGACGATCGGAGTGGGGCTGCGAGGGCACCATACAGCTTCAGGGAGCTGAGGGATGCCCCGGGTGAGTAAAGATCTTTTTTTTTTCACTTAAGTATCCCTTTAAGTCTAAATTGCTGCTACATATATATATCTATAGTAGTAGCAGTAGAATATAGTGCCATGTTAGCCATAAGTAAAAGCAAGACATTTTTAATCACGGTGATACCATTTATTGGCTAACTTAAAAGAATAAGAGTAAGCAAGCAAGCTTTCATCAGATGCAATTCTGTATGTATGTATGTATGTATGTATGTATGTATGTATGTATCTATCTATCTATCTATCTATCTATCTATCGTCTTTCACTTTATTCCATAACAGTTTATGCTACTGCCTTCTAATTGTTTTGTGCACAGGAGTTGTCATTTAAAGGGATACTATCGATTAACATGTGTTTTTTAACCTGAGTTTGAGAGAGTTGCTGAAGTGCTGGTAAATAAGGATGTATACATTTAATTTGCTTATCTCTTTTGCTTACTGTAACAAATTCCTTTCACTCTGAACTGAGGGCACTGTCTGCTCATTTCTGACCGGAGAGTTAATGAGGGGTGGGGAGTTTCCCTCACAGTGTAGTTAACTCTGTAACTGTGTGTCAGAGAAGCTGCATGTTTATGAGCTGTCTGCAAGAGAGCAGAGGAAATGTAACTTGTTTTATTTGTCTGTGACAGCACAGCTTTTCATATTTTTTGGGGGGCTTTCAGGGAAAAATACTCTGTAGTCTGATATGCAAAAAACAAAACTGGCTGTGCATTGAAACAGACACCCCTATGCGAATGATTTGTTCCAATAGAGCTAAACCCTACACACAGTTAATTAAAGCTTTTGCCTCCGATATTTAACATGAAAAATAGGAAAATTTTTACACAGCTTCATTATTTGTACATTGTCATTTTATAACACTTGAGTATTGATAGTATTCCTTTAAGATTTTAGAATTAGGAAACAGTTCAGTGTGTAATGATATTTTTTCCTTGTGAGAAGCTATTGTGCTTTGTACATCTGCACTTAAGCTGCCCCCACACACACCCTTGGTTTGAGTCATGTCATATTGTAAGTTATAAGGGATTTCATTTTCCCAGTTGTAATGAGAGTTCTGTTCTTTCTCCAGGATGTGACATTTTATCTTCCAGCAATGTTATGAACCCACTACACCTCTTCACAAAACCCTGCCTCCTATGTCACATGGGGTCTTCCTTGCAATGTCACCTGTTAGAGATCATATTTGGCATCCTATCAGTTTTGGGTTAGATATTGTCGCACACAAATGGTACATATGCAGAGTATATAAAAAGGGTAAAAGCAAAAAAGCTCTGCAATGACAGTGAGTCTTTAGATAAAAATCAATGCACCAGTTCAATTATGACTATCATTTATAAAATGCCAGCATACTACAAAGCAACATTCAGTATGCGGAGGAGGCCTATGACAAATGCTCTGGCTGTTACTCCATCTCTTGGTGTAGCGTCTTTATTTTAAAGTGATGTAACAAATTTGTCTAAAATATTTGCTGACAATTTTATAAATAGGATAGCACTTTGTACCTTAAAGCCCAATTTAAAAATATATTTTTTTTAAAGTGAGAGTGAGGGTGAGAGTGATATGGAGGCTGCCATATTTATTTATTTTTAAACAATACCTGTTGCCTGGCATCCCTGCTGATTTATTTTATTTGCAGTAGTGTCTGAATAACACCAGAAACAGGCATGCAGCTAATCTTGTTAGTTCTGACAATAATGTCAGAAAAACCTGATATGCTGCATGGTTGTTCACGGTGAATGGTGGAAAGTATTAGAGGCAGAGAATCAGCAGGACAGCCAGGCAACTGATATTGCGTGAATGAAAATATATATGGTAGCCTTCACACAACTCTCACGTCGGGTTCACTGTAAAGGACACCTGAACTGAGAGGGACATGGAGGCTGCTGTAGTTATTTCCTTTTTTTAACCACCAAATTTTATTGAAAGAATTGTAGCAGACAAATAACAATAGCAGCAGTATAGCAAGGGTGACTCACACTGATATTCTGATGACATAGTCCAGAATATGTCTAATAACTTAAACTTTAATATAGCACAAAGACCGGCACCATAAAAGTTGTATTAATGCTCTTTTATTAAATAAAAAGACACATTGACATATATTACGTTTCGGACGAGTTACCTACTTTCTCAAGCAGATGTCATTGTCAGTGTGAGACACTGACATCTGCTTGAGAAAGGAGGTAACTCCTCCAAAACGTTGTACTATATGTCAATGTGTGTTTTTATTTAAAGAGGAGCTGTTAGGTATAAGGTCTCAGAGAAAATAAACACATATATCAGTAGCTAAATATAGAATAAAATACTTCAGCGCAGATTCACTTATGTCCACCACCAAGAGCACCAAAAAAACAGATGCGCTTACCAGATCCTTACAGACCTTAACTACAGGGTCTGTAATATGGCTATATGAGGTCAGCAGCAGGTGTCTTCGCAGCCAGCCTCCTCTCCAGATAGATATAACAATTCAAATCCTCACATGCAGAGTTTCATCAAATTTGAAGCATGCAAAGAAACAATACACATCTAAGCGTATCTATAGGGATTTTAATAGCTCAATAAAAACAGCATAAAAAGTTATAAAAGTCACTCACATCTGGGCCCTTGTTACAGGGACCCACAATGAAAACAGCACAAAAGATCATAGGACGCCGTCCAGCCACACGTCCGCCTCACCCGACCGGTTTCACTGTCAAAAGTTTCATCAGGGGCTAAAGCCTTTAGCCCCTGATGAAACTTTTGACAGTGAAACCGGTCGGGTGAGGCGGACGTGTGGCTGGACGGCGTCCTATGATCTTTTGTGCTGTTTTCATTGTGGGTCCCTGTAACAAGGGCCCAGATGTGAGTGACTTTTATAACTTTTTATGCTGTTTTTATTGAGCTATTAAAATCCCTATAGATACGCTTAGATGTGTATTGTTTCTTTGCATGCTTCAAATTTGATGAAACTCTGCATGTGAGGATTTGAATTGTTATATCTATCTGGAGAGGAGGCTGGCTGCGAAGACACCTGCTGCTGACCTCATATAGCCATATTACAGACCCTGTAGTTAAGGTCTGTAAGGATCTGGTAAGCGCATCTGTTTTTATGGTGCTCTTGGTGGTGGACATAAGTGAATCTGCGCTCAAGTATTTTATTCTACATTGATTTAAACGCTGTACTGAAGTGTTGGACTTTGGCTGCGATATACATATTTCCATATAATAGTGACTCTGGTTGCGCTGATATTAATTTGATTTTAGTAGCTAAATATAGGCTGTACTTACATTACATATGCATTTCACTGTCCACGTTTGTACTTCACTGAATTTTTATATAGTATATGCAGAGATTGATGCTCCTGACAGCTCATGGCAGGTTCCATGTTTTTCTGTCTTCTATGAAGCCAATTGTGTCGTCATGTCCTCCCTGCTTCCTGATCACAGAAAAGCTCTTACTGAATAACACAGTGTGCAGTGAATATTAATTACCCATGTGGCTAGGAACAATAGCTGACTCCTGCAGTGTACTCTGCCCAGAGATTTATCAGTGCTACGCGCTGGACTGATTACAAGTTGCTGTAACGTCTCATTAGCAGCCGAGGGGAGGGCCCCAGAATGCTTTGCAGTATAGTATGCGGCTTGCGTCCTGCTTGGGTCTAACAGCTTTTCTGATAAGCACACATCAAAGGTAAGAGAGATTTTTATCTTCACTAATGCCTTTTTGGCTTCCTTCTAAACTGTTTAACACAGGAGAATAGAGGTTTAAATTAGCTTCTGCAGCCTGACAGTTACTCTTTAATAAAAGAACATTAATACAACTTTGATGGTGCCGATCTTAATGCTATAATGATGGACATTGGTGCCAGGAGTGCTGCCTGACTCATCGACCGAGGCACATCATTTCTACACTACAAGAGTGCTGTCTACTAATACTTTGGTAATAACTTAAACTTTGTGATAATGTTATAACAATTCTTTCAAAGATGGGGGGGGGGGGGGGGGGGCAGGGGTTCCATGGCATTTATTTCCTTTTAGTTTCAATCATTTGTATTGAGTAAAATAACCAATAAAAGTAACATCTTCATACATCTGAATTACGTAGGCCATAGCCCACAGTCGTAAAGATACAATAAAACATATGGCCAGTGCGCACCTAAAAGCACTAGCGTATAGCAATTTTTTATTTTTGTACAGTAGAGGTGGAAGTATACAGCTTTTGTATAAGAAACGCTTGGAAAATCGCTCTGTTATAGCGCTTTTTAGAGCGAATTTCCACTTTCCTATTCTTAACATCAAGGCTGAATCACCTTAGAAATGCTACAGGACCCCTATTTGCGTTTGAGAAAAAATCACATCGCTCTTGTATTCCATCCCGTACAAATAAGTAAGCCAAGCACTTTTCAAAGTGCTAGCAATTTTAAAAGTGCTCAGAAGTGCTCTTGGTGTGCACCGGCCCATACACAACAGGGAGAGTACATAAACATACAGGCTTGTGCAAAATATGGTATGATTGAGGTCCGCTGATGGTATTTCACTGGACATAGCAGCAAAAACTGAAAAACATCAGATATACAAGAACATTAACATTACCTACCAGAGAAAAGGTGAGTAAAGAAAAATAAAGAAAAACAGCATATAAATTGCCCTCCTAGATCCCTCCAATCAGAATGTGACTCTAGGGCATGTCCCAGCATAACCAAAACCGTTATATATTATAATATTGAAAAAAAGCATGGATGGTCTACCACATCTCATCCTCCAATGCACTCATCCTGTCTAACCAGGGGTCCCAGGTTTTATAAATTCTTATTGGCAGCTGTATTAACATATCTAGGCCCCTTCCTCCTCTTCCATCTTCTTTAGAGGTGATAGTCCTCATATTCATAATTCATTCCTATCTGATTATATTGCCCAACCTCACCACAGGTGTTATCAGGGGTCTGTATAGTAGATTTGCTGGATAGGATTCATTCATTATGGGGGTTCTCCCCTGGTGATCAGTGCCAGCAGCAGCGCTTTGTATTGCATTAGCAAACATTCTTGTGTCAGTTATTTCTGACATAAATTTATAAGTAGTGCGTGTGTATACAAATAATTGAATTATCTATTATATATAAAATGTCAATAAAGTGCAGTATTTTTTGAGCAGCATATACTGGTTTGTGCTTTTTGTTCTATAATTTTTGGAGTATCGGTTACCAGTGCTGGGACCAGCACATCACACACACTTTTTTGTGTAATTATTCTTATTATTGTACTTTATAAAATATCGGCAGCTTATCCTCTACTGTACCATTTATTTTCTCGGACAAATGTTTTCTATCCAATCTTATCAGGACTGGGTCAATATGTAGGATAGGTTTGTACCATTGTAAGGCTAGATATACTTTGGCAAAGATAAGGTTATGCTGAATTAGCCTATTGTTTGGTTTAGTCAGGTTTGAACTCTAAAAGGAAAACTTAAAAAAATAAATAAATAAATAAAATTAACTTAGTAAGGCTGTGACCAAAACAGGACCACCAAGTGTGTTCCAGGGAGCCTGATACCCGACATCCTCTAGAACAGGCATGGGCAATCTTGGCCCTCCAGCTGTTAAGGAACTACAAGTCCTACAATGCATTGCAGGAGTCTGACAGCCACAGTCATGACTCATAAAGGCAAATGTAATGTGGGACTTGTAGTTCCGTAACAGCTGGAGGGCCGAGTTTACCCATGCCTGCTCTAGAACATAGAGGAGACTTCCCTGGGACCATCTTGCCACCAGCAGAACCTAAAACAATCAAGACCTAGAGCAAAGACAGGGTTTTGCAGACACTGAAAATTAGGGAAAGGATTAGACTGCAATTCGTAGGAACGCCTCAAGTGTTTCCAAATTTGCAGTGTATGAGTTGTGTATGGGGACTTACGGTATCTCTAATATTTGGAAGATTTGGAATTTGTGACCACAAGATCTTCCCCATGACAAAGGCTGGAGTCGTTTGTTTTCAATGAAGACCCAGAGTGGGGTATGCTGTCCATGATCATAGGACGGGGGGCCAATTGTGACGCGTAATAATATTTAATAAAGTTTGCGGAAATACCTTCATACTGTTTACTCCAGTACATAACATTTGCTGCAATCCGTGAGCGTTTGTGCAACCAAATTAATCTAAAAACATCCCTTTGAAACAGGCGAATTTCAGAGAGAGTTAGGGGGACAGGGAAGGTGTGAAAATAGTAAGTGAGACATGGCAGAGGCGTCATCTTTATTGCATTAATTCTACCTATCCATGACAGAGAATGAACATCGCAGCGTTGTAAATCTTGCCTCAGTTTTCTTAGTAAAGGTGTAGAATTTTGGGAGTAAATATTAGCCATATCATTACATAGATTGATACCAAGGTATCTGATGAATACAGGATTGAATTGGATTTTGAAAGAATTCGTTATACCCTTAGCAACTAGAGATGGGCCGAACCTCTGATTTTATGTTCGCGAACGGGGTTCGCGAACTTCCGCGGAAGGTTCGCTTCACGGAAAAGTTTGCGAACCGCAATAGACTTCAATGGGGAGGCGAACTTTGAAAAATAGAAAAAATTATGCTGGACACAAAAGTGATGGAAAAGATGTTTCAAGGGGTCTAACACCTGGAGGGGGGCATGACGGAGTGGGATACATAGCAAAAGTCCCGGGGAAAAATTTGGATGTGACGCAAAGCAGCGTTTTAAGGGCAGAAATCACATTGAATGCTAAATTGCAGGCCTAACGTGCTTTAAAACATCTTGCATGTGTATACATCAATCAGGGAGTGTAATTAGAGTACTGCTTCACACTGACACACCAAACTCACTGTGCAACGCACCGCAAATAGCTGTTTGTTGTGTGTTGTGACGGCCGTGCTGGACTACTGCGCAACATGGCGAGATTGCTCTTCCTCACTCAGTGATGTCAGGTAATGTATGACTTCCTTCTCAACTTTCCATGGCACTGTTAAAAAGCTTAAGTTTTTTTTTAAAATTACATTTTCTACTTGCTGTGTACTTGTTCAGTACCGCTACAATGAGAATCCTATGGAGGCAGGCAAGTCTGACATTTACCCGGGGAATGAGGGATGGAATCCGGTGTGGAGCCAGAGCAACGCTACACATCCAAGGAGGGCAGCAGGCAGGCATGCACGCCCGCCCCGAGGTAGTGACCAAAAATAACAATACAGGAGGAGGACTTTCGAGGCCCTGCTGTGTATTTGAAATGAATGTACTTTAAATCCTTTAACGAGAACCAGCTATTGCGGGCAAAGATGACACCACATTCCTTTCACGAGAATCATATGGAGGCGGGCAAGTCTGTCATTTGTGACCCCGGGTAATGGCCGGGGAATGAGGGATGGAATCCGGTGTGGAGCCTGAGCAATGGCTACCACTGCACATCCAAGGAGGGCAGCAGGCATGCATGCAATACAGGACTTTGAGGCCCTAATTGTAATGAATCAACTTTAAATCCTTTAACAGGAATCCGTTATGGAGGGCAAGTCTGCCATTGTCACCGCGAGGAATGAAGGTTGTATTCCGGTCCGAAGTGGGAGCCTGCTGAGACCTATGCTGTAGCTGCCCTGACCGTGCTTTGCAGACCAGGCATCTGTGGTCAGATGGACCCTTGAGCCAGCGGAAGACAAACTAAGTCGAAAGCATTTGCCAAGAATGTTTTACGGAGGGCAAATTTTGTTGGCATTTTTTTAAATTGTTTGAAAATGTAGATGGTTGTATTTTTAAATTGTTTGAAACTTTAAATGGTTGTATTTTTAAATTGTTTGAAAGTGTAGATGGTTGTATTGCGTTACGGAGTTGGAGCCTGATCAACGGCTACCACCACACATCCAGGCAAGGAGGGCAGCAGGCAGGCAGGCATGCATGTCCGCCCCGAGGTAGTGACCAAAAATAACAATACAGGACTCAGGAGGACCTTTTGAGGCCCTAATTGTAATGAATCAACTTTAAATCCTTTAACGGGAATCCGTTATGGAGGGAAAGTCTGATGGTGCCTTCACTGCAATTCACCAGGTTGGTCTCCGGCGAGAATCCGTTATGGAGGGCAAGTCTGACATTGTCACCGCGGGGAATGAAGGTTGGATTCCGGCCCGAAGTGGGAGCCTGCTGAGACCCATGCTGTAACTGCCCTGACCGTGCTTTGCAGACCAGGCATCTGTGGTCAGATGGACCCTTGAGCCAGCGGAAGACAAACCAAGTCGAAAGCATTTGCCAAGAATGTTTTACGGAGGGCAATTTTTGTTGGCATTTTTTTAAATTGTTTGAAAATGTAGATGGTTGTATTTTTACTACCTGTGTGTGGGATACACACAAGTGTATCACACACACAGGTAGTAGTCACTGAATGTGCTGCTGCTGCTGGCAGTGGGACACACAGTATGAATTAGCAATGCTGTCTAAACAACAAAAGTGTCAGTTTCAAACACAGAAAAAAAAATTTGATCACAGCAGGATGCGCCTGCTGACTGTGATGCAGAGGGTCAAAGTTGACCCTCATAGAGCATTATGGGGCGAATCGAACTTCTGGGAAAGTTCGCCTTTGCCTGCGACGGCGAACCACCCGAAGTTCGCCTGGAACCGTTCGCCGGCGAACCGTTCGGCCCACCTCTATTAGCAACCTGTTGTGGATAGTTACAAAATATTGCTTGGGATTTATCCAAATTAAGGGACAACCCAGAAAATATTTTGTAAGTGTCCAAAAACGTATAGAGGTTTGGTAAAACTACATGTGGATATGTAAGGGAGACAAGCAGATCGTCTGCAAAAAGGCTCAACTTTGTATGGGTTTTACCTGAACAGTATCCCTGAATGTCTGAATTTAGGCAAATACTCTGGGCCAGAGGCTCCATGGCCAACACCAAAAAAGGCCAAACTGGGCAAGCGTTTGATTCATATACTGCCAAGACAGGCTATCTATCAAAAGCCTTCTCAATGTCGATTAACACTAACATGAGGGGCTTTTTAGAGGCATTGGTATGTTGAATACGGTTAAGGTTCTTCCTAATACTATTTGATGCTTGTCGGAGCGGGACGAACCTGACTTGATCCCTATGAATCAAGGCAGGAATGTAACTATTAAGCCTATGGGCCATAATTGAAGTAAGTACCTTATAATCTGCATTAAGTAAAGAGATGAGCCTATATTTTTTCATGTTCAAATGATCTCTCTCAGTTTAGGCATAAGTGTGCCTGCAGAAATTCCTGCGGGGCCGGATGATTTTTACTAATATGCTGATGAAATTTGGTCAAGTATGGTGATAAAATGGTACAATACATTTTGTAATAGAGAGGGATAAAGCCATATGGGCCTGGCGCTTTCCCCACCTTAAGCCCCTTTATGGTACCTTGTACTTCAGCCAATGTAATCTCCCCGTTCAGCTCCTATCTCGCCTCATCTGTACGTTTGGGCAAATACAGGGAGTGTAGCAAGGAATTTCATGCTTGTGGATCATAGGGTTGCGAGTTGCTGTAAAGCTTACAGTAGAAAGCAAAGAAGGCGTCATGAATCTTATTAGGGTCTGAGGTCAATTTGCCATCTGCTGTTCCAATGCGATATATCGTAGGGATGCTCATTCAGATTCCGCGGAAATGCAATTTTCGAAGTTCCGATCGGAAATTGCATTTCCGTATCGGAATGCGGAAATCGGTAATGCAAGTGCGTTAGGCGGATTTCCGCCGGAAATTGCGGAAATTCCGCCCGACTTTAACATTGTTTTTCTCAAAAACTATAAGGTCTTTTTGAAAACTTTTTTTGCATCTTGTTCAGAAGATTCTGTTTAATAAACCCTGAAAATTTGGTGTTTCTAGGACGTACGGGGGCTTTGCTATTAACCGCTAAAGTCGGCAGATTTTTACTGTAATGTAAAATGCAGAAAATCTGCTTCTGCCGATTTTATGCATTTACATTACAGTAAAAATCTGCCGACTTTTACGGTTAATAGCAAAGCCCCCGTACGTCCTAGAAACACCAAATTTTCAGGGTTTATTAAACCGAATCTTCTGAACAAGATGCAAAAAAAAGTTTTCAAAAAGACCTTATAGTTTTTGCGAAAATCGATGTTAAAGTCGGGCGGAATTTCCGCGATTTCCGGCGGAAATTTCCGCAATTTCCGGTGGAAATCCACCTAACGCACTTGCATTACCAATTTCCGCATTCCGATGAATTATCGCGGAATCGGAAATTGGCATTTCCGACCATCCCTAGATATATGTGATTGAGCTTCGTCTAAGCTCTAAGTTTGGCTGCCAGCCACTTGTCAGGCTTATTCAAAAGTTTTTTGCTTTCGTCCACTGTAAAGCCTTCTCAACCTTACAAGTATTGATTTCCTTTTAAACAATCCCAGTTGCCTGGCAAATTTATCTGGTATGGAGAAATTATTTAACAATTTATCTCAACTTTTGGAGCCAGGAAAAAGGGACACAAATGTATGGACGATAATGTAGGCGGAGCCAAATGTACATGAACCTACTAGCAGTGTGCCTCCTCCTCACCTTGAAGGAAAAAAAATTAGGGCCCTAAATATGAAAGAAATATGAGACATAACACATTTTTCCATAGTAACCTATTGGACATTGATGGTCCTGCCAGCTATCAGGCTGTTATGTAAGAGGTGACTATACTGACATGATAATTTTTTTATGCCTGTAATAACACTTTAGTAAGTATTCTTTATATCTAGAGGCAGAGGAGTGAATGGAGCAGGCATTCAGACTTTTCTCTTGCTAAAGCTATCTAGCATGCTCAGGGAAACAGAGATACAAGGCATTCTCAGCTGTAAGAAAAATAATCGAGGTTTCTTAGCACTTATAGTGGAATCTTCAAAGCTTTAAAGAGAACCCGAGGTGAGTTTTAATAATCCTATTAGCACACAGAGGCTGGATCTGCATATAATGCCCAGCCTCTGTTGCTATACTGTCTCCCCCCAGGCCCCCCCCTGCACTCTGCTGTCCCCCATAAATCAAACCGCCGTGCTAGCGACACGCAGCGTGTCACTAGCAAGCTGTTTACATCCACACTGTCACTCTCCGCCGCTCCTCCACCGCCTCTATATTGCTGCTTCCACACCTGCGTCCCTTCCCTCCAATCAGCGGGGAAGAAAGGGACGCAGGCGAGGAGCGGCAATATAGAGGAGGCGGGGGAGCAGTGGAGAGTAACATTGTGGATGTAAACAGCTTGCTAGCGACACGCTGCGTGTCACTGGCATGGCAGTTTAATTTATGGGGGACAGCAGAGCGCAGGGAGGGCCTGGGGGGAGACAGTATAGCAACAGAGGCTGGGTATTATATGCAGACCTGTGTGCTAATAGGATTATTAAAACCCACCTCGGGTTCTCTTTAACGTACATATAAGTACCCCTGACTTAGGGGAAAAATAGTGAAGCCTATGATGGGCTAAATAACCTCTTCCCATTCAAAGAAGTTCATTGCCCCTGTGCTCCCTCCCATTCCCTGTGCTTGGTCCTCTAAGTATTCAATAGGATTCTTCAGGCAAATACTTTCCTGTAAATTCCCCCAAACAACAAAGTGTCATCAACTCCGCAGGTGCAATTTCCAAACCGCACATTGTAATGAGTAGCGGAACCGCGCTAGAACGCACGTGGCGGCGGGTTCCGCATCACAAGCGGGTGCCTACGCATCCTTGCCGGCGGGCGGAGTAGTGCAGGCGGCGGAGTCCGTGAGCTCGGCGGACTCCGCCACACAGTTGCTGCCTGGGGGGTCATCCGCTCCCTCGCCGGCTCAGAGTCTCCATCTTACGCGCGCATGCGCGAGGAGACAGGAACTTTATGCCTCTAGAAAGGGAGTCAGCTGACCAGGCCGGTCAGCTGACTCCAGCAGGTCCTTGGATTGGCTGGGGCTCTGGGGCGGCGCTGGGCAGCCCTCTGGCTACATATAGGACTTGCTTGTCAGTAGCAAGTTGTCTGCTGTCGTGAATACTTCTGTGTTAGCGCTCAGACCTTAGGCTAGATCCCAGGTGTCGAAACCAAGGACTTCACACCTCAGATTAGGACTGTATATTATTGTTTACCTGTGTATGACTCTGGCTATCCCTGACTATCCTTTACTCTAATCGTTATTGTACTTCTGCCTATCTGATTCAAGTTGCCGACCCTGCCTGTTACCGACTTTTGAATCAGCCTTCTGTTTCTGTACTTTGCCAGCCCGTGCCGTTATCAACTATTGGCTTGGTTTCTGACTATTCTCTCGTCTCACGTCTCTGTACTGTCGCCGCCTGTACTGTTGCCGAACCTCTGTTTGTCTGACCTGTCTCCCTTCAGTGGAATGTCTCCCACTGTAGGGTTATCTCTGAGGCTTGCCTCTCCGAGACGTTTGCCCTAGCAGACCGTTACTGCTAGAGGCTGAGACTCCTCCTCTGCCCCATTGGAGAATCTCACACACGGGGTTCCCATTCAGAGGTAACCACACCTCTGAGGAATCGCCGTGTGGTGGATATTTCCACTACGTTGTGAATTTATACTGCATTTATTGTTACCACATTTTTCATGTGTCTTTTATAGAGATGTGGCGAACGGTTCCCGAACCGTTCGCCGGCGAACATCTCTAAATTCATGGGCCTCTTACTACTTCCGGGTCCCAATGAGTGACGTCACGCTCATGCACAGAGAGCGCCCGGCAACGGGAGCGCGATCTAGGACGCGCTCCGCCGGGCAGCGCAGGCGTACTACTCCGGGTCATTGCGACCCGGAAGTAGTAAGAGGCCCAGAGAGGTTCGCCAGGCGAACTGTTGGGCCCAATTCTAGTCTTTTACCTTGTTTTGATCAGTCCTCAATATTAACAATTCCGCAGATTGCTACATAATAGGGTCTGTCCTTGTATTATTGGTGATTCTGCGGATCACCAATAATCAAGGTCCTGGGTGTGACACTGATCTTGTCTGATCGTTACAGGCACTAACATCAGTAGTGAGCCTTCCGCTGATTTACCATTAGGAAGATACTGATTACTTTGCTCCTATATATTTGCATTAGTGGTGGTACTGCAGATAATCACGTAATCAGATCTCCGTGCTCTAGCCGACAGATTGTCACACACTTGCTCCGTGAAAGCAAGCTCACAGCCACAAGTGCTTTCTTTACTGCGCATATTCAGTTTGAAACTCACATTTGTGCAGTTTTGAATCACTCTGCACCACTCAATGTAATTTCTAAAAAGGCTCGGGAGATAAGAGAACCAGGCATAAGGAACAGAAGGGACGAGGAGGCGGGGGAGCAGACTAACAAGCAGCAAATGGACACTTAGAAGGAAGTATTGTAGCCCACAATGGGCTTAATTTAGTATTTGTTTCCCTGGGTCAGAGGTATTTTAACCACTAGAGTACAATTGGCTTAACCCCCCCCATCCCCCCCCCCCCCCCAGTGACCAGGCTATTTTTTACAATTCAGGCCACTGCAGCTTTAAGGGCTCATTCACACTAAGGGTGCTTTGCCCTTTTTTTTTAAGCGCAGGCGATTTTCAAAATCGCCTTAAAAATTATTGTGCAATGATTCCCTATGAGAGAGTTCACATCTAAGTGGTTCGTTTTCGATCCGCTCAGCAAAGCGGTGCCTGTACAATGGGAGGTATAGTAAAATCGCAAACGCTCACAAAATCGCTTTGTGCAGCGATTGCGTTCACGTTTTTAAGAATAAATACATTGTAAATATTCTTTTCTGGGTCAAAGAGTTCACTTCCTGACTTTCGTCAAGGTGTGAATTTAAAAACCGCTCTGGAAAAGTGCTTAGAAAGGCGCCATGGAGTGCTGGGAGCTGCTAAAAAAACTCAGCAAACAAAAACGCAAAACACTTGAGTTTGTGTTTTCATTTTTAGATGTGAATGAGGCCTAACTGTACTGCTGGGCCATGCAACTTGGCACACAAATGAATCTCCCCCCTTTTCTTGCCACCAACACAGCTTTCTATTGGTGGCATCTGATGCTGCTGGGATGTATTTGTTTTGTTTATTAATTTATATGCTTTTTTAAAATACATTATTTTTTAAATATTTTTATATTGCCTTCTCCCCCCCCCCCCCGAGATCCAATCAGCTTGATCCCTCTCATAGGCTTCAGCTTGCAAGAGGGATCACTTTGTGTGCCTCCCCTGGGGACAGCTCAGGTACAGCTAAGTATTTTTTCCAACTACCAGAAAATAATTGTAATGTGTGCAGCGTTTCACCATAAAATAATTGTAATGCGGCAATGTTTCACCATAAATTAATCCTAATGCAGCAATGTTTCACTAGGACATAATCATAATGCAGCAATGTTTCACTAGAAAATAATCGTAATGTGTGCAGCGTTTAACTAGAAAATACTCCAGGGCTCCTCTTCCCCCTCCTTGATTTCCCATTAGTTCCCCCAATAGCCCTGTTGCCCTGGTACTGCACCTGTAAAAAAAAAAAATTACTCACCTGCAGAACACTGTACTGGAGACACAAATAGTGCAGGGCTTCGGACGCCATCTTCCTGTAGCCCTGCTCTGCCTCCCGCAAACTACTGCAGGCTGAGGTAAGCTGCGGGCTGCTGGGAGTGAACTTGTGTGGCGTCTATTAGACACTGCAGTCAGTTCACCACGGGGGTCACACAATCTGGCAGGGCCATGCCTCCCCTGCATAGCACTCCAAGCAACTGCCTGGTTGGTCTGGTGCACCAGGCACCCCTAGGCTAGTGGGAAGCTGGTGCTGCTACTACTGGCTAGATTTTTTCTCCATATTAATGAATGTTCCCTCCGTGCCATGACTAGCCTGAGACTCCTGGGATATTTACTGTATACAGTGCGCCATGTAGGAGCTGCCAAAGCGGAACTGTCAGTGTGAATTGGGACATTTGGGAGGTATTAAACCGCAAATTATCCAATGAGCTACAACAGATTCCTAGGTATTGATATTATGTTTCTGAAATGTCTATCTTTTAATCTTTAGTTTATAACATTTTACAGAATCACAGAATTAAGAAATAAAGAAGAGCTCTACACAAACATAGGGGATACTATTTGGTGTAATGCAACTAAACATCAAGTATGATGCTGTTAATGCTAGTGCCATTGTACAAAGGATAACTACTTAGTCATTTGACCTTTCAACTGTATCACTTTGGTTCAGCCTTATAGGACTTCATTTAATACACAGTGAAATGTAGTTCATACTTCAAGTGAAAGGATAAAAGCTATGATTTATTTCATGCAATGACTTAAAATAAATTTCTTCCCATTCATAGTGCTTTGTACAATAAATGTATTACTGTGCACTGTAAGGGTAGGTTAACCCTAGTTGGATACCACCCTTAACTATCACAGTTGTCTTTGGGGTCTTATTCTTCTTCAAGGATTTAACTATTTATTTTTTGTTTATTGAGCTAATTTTTCCTCCAGAGACTGTTAGCTTTTTAATTAAATCACAGAGTGTGAAAACATGTATTATGGTATGTGAAGAAAAACAGTTCCTGTGGTCTTAAGCAACCAATCAGATTTTTACTTTTAGTTGTCCAGTGCATAATGTGATTTTAGTTATCTATTATGCTCAAAAAAAGTCCTCCTTTGGACAGAATAATAAATGGGGGCTATTTCCAGGTTACACTAGAACTTTCAAATGGCAGATGAATTGTTATATTACTGATGCAGGTATACAGTGTTTTGTGAATAGTAAAGTAAAACTGTACTTCACATTTTTTATTCCTAACTTGTGACAGAGTAGGGAGGAGGTAGCATGACTGATTTTTGTTGATGTATCTTCTATTTTGGTCACCATTGGGGAAATGTTCTCTAATTACCTATTAAAACGACAAACATTATTGAGAGTGTAAACATTAGTCACCCTAAGAGTGATACAGACAACAATTACATTTTTTTCTGTAGTACGGTAGGAAGGATTAAAAAAAACCTATGCCAAACACCATGTCACAATGTTTATTAAGGTACTCTCTTTTCTGTAGTGCTCATTTTAAAACAAAGTCTAAAAAAAAGCTTTCACATTTCACAGGCAGCGAGTGTTAGCATGCCCCATCTCTCCATCTGACTATACATCAGTTTCTGCACTAGAACATAGATGGATGGATGGGTAGGAAGCTTGGTCAAAGCCCACAAAGTTCACCTAGTCATACACTTGAACTCATGTTAACACAGAGGGGCCTGGTTTCCCATTATGTGTATTTGAAACTATGACCGTTCTTGTATCTTTATACAGTTATTTTAATGTGGACTGGCTTCACTGGCTATGCTTTTTTACCACTCTGCTGTAAACAAGACTGCAGATAGCCCTGTCAGGTTCCCTATACGATCTAAAAGCCATAGCCCCATCACTGTACATCAGCCTCTCCATTCATTCAAATACTTTCTTATAGTCAGGTGGGTGAGTATGGAGTATAACCACACTGGGATCCATTTACCTGACTACAAATCAGTTTCTGCTACTGTGTAGGGTTTGGAATATAGTCAGGTGGAATGGAAGGATGTAAATACGGTCACCACTAAGGCAGAAAGATGAACCAGGGCTTTCTCAGCCTAAATTGAAAAAGATAGTAAAACTGTTTTTTTATGATTTTATTATGTGTCTCAAAAACTGTTTGCAGAACCCTTTCTGTCTGGTAATGCCCTATTACAATAAATGCAAATGCTGCAACCCATTTTGTTTAACTGCTCCTCTAGGTGGCACTGATGATACTATATAGCTACAGAGTGTAAATCGCTGCTCAATAATGTGTAACAAAAGAAAAGAAAATTTAATTTGGATTTGCTGTTTGTGAAATAACAAATTCCCCAAAATGTCAGCTGCAGCTTCAAACTCCTGTGTTGGGTCAGGTTGGACCGCAGTCAGTAAGATGGGGTTAAAAACAGTCCAAAACATTTTTCTATGGGTCTATCTTGCTAGTGCTGAAGGGGGATCCCCCGGCTGGCAGAGGGGGATCCCCCCGCCCGAGATACCTCCGCACAGAAGGGGGATCCCCCCGCTGGCAGAGGGGGATCCCCCAGCCCAAAATACAGCTGCACAGAAGGGGGATACCCCCACCTGCCCGCCCTAGCACATTCTCTCCCTGGGGATTCCCTAGGGAGAAGCATGCAGCAGCCTGCAGAGGCTGCTGCAGTGCTGCAGATCACAGCGTGAGGGGAAAGTGCAGGACGAGCTGAGCTCGTCCAGAACATTTCTAGCAAGTTTTCTTTGGACGACCTCAGCTCGTCCAGAACGCTAGGCAGGTTAAAAATCCTGACATTCCTCCTTTCAATTTAGAGTCCTAGCTTTTTTCAAACTCAATAAAAATTGGATACAGTCCATATTGTCTTTCACTGCTTTGTTTAGCAGTAAGAAGTATATTTTTAATAGCAATGTTCTCAACATCCCACTGACACTTCCTTAATTTCGTTTTCATCAAAGTGAGTTAATGATTTAGAATGACCCTGTAACGATTGCGGAATCGTCTCCGTGGTCAGCGCAGCAGACGTGCGCTGACGCGGCGGATTTCCTCCACAAGCGTATAATTGAGGACACCCAGGCTAGGTGTTATGCACCTGCAGAGGGAAATTCCTGTCGGCAGGTGGAGCTGTGGAGTGCAGAGGAACAGCTCCTCTGCCCTACCACACACGCCAGACAGGAATTGTACGAAGGGAAGAAACGCAATCGCAAGAGAAGCGATTGAGAGTGAGCACAGAGACAGATTGTGTGTGTGTGTGCATAAAATTAGTCGCCAACCCGCGACTGTGCACACACCACAGCAGATAAGAAGCAGGAACGCGATCGCGAGAGGTGCGATCGCCAGAGGTGACACAAGGTTACAGCAAGGCGGAGCACGAGAGTAGCAAAGGCACAGCAAATAATACAATAAGGAGATACGGAAAATAACAAACGCTAGCTAACCGCGAACACCGCACTCATTCGCAACAGTGCACGCGGTTATACGCGGTCTCCACGTGATAAGCACAATAGAGACAAGCATGCCTAACTAACCATTAACAGACAAACATGAAACAGAGGACGCGAGCGCTTGCTTAACGGTTACCTCACCGAGCCTCCAGCAAGCGCAGCAGACAAGACAGACACACGAAAACAGGGACAAGCGACAGAAGGATCCCCAGCGCTAGCGAAAAGTGGCTAGCGCGATCCCAGAAGACAGAACAGAAGGATCCCCAGCGCTAGCGAAAAGTAGCTAGCGAGATCCCAGGAGACAGAGTAGCAGAACAGAAGGATCCCCAGCGCTAGCGAAAAGTGGCTAGTGCGATCCCAGAAGACAGAACAGAAGGATCCCCAGCGCTCGCGAAAAGTAGCTAGCGCGATCCCAGGAGACAGAACAGAAGGATCCACAGCACTAGCGCAAAGAGACTAGTGCGATCCAGAGAAGATAATAACAGAACAGAAGGGCCTACCAGTAGCAACCGCTGCTCTGGTTAGCACCCCACAGACAGACAGAACAGGCAATACAAATAATACAATCCTAACTAGACTAGGGAATCTGCCTAGCGCAGTCCCACGAATAACTCTAAACTAATCTTCAACGAGAAGTAGCATGGCTGACACTCACTAGGAGTGTATACTACATAGCAACGGCTGACACTCCAGCAGTGTCCATCAGGAACAGACCATGGAAGGGAAATGTCCAGCAAAGTATTCTGGGAGCAGAATGCAATTATAGTGCCAGTCATCAAAAGAAGGCAGGTAAGGGATTTGCATGACTAATGTATGCAAATTCCTCAGCAACACAAGCTGCAGAACTGACAGAAGGTCTCTCTTAAAGAGACCTGCAGAATGCAGACGTGAACAGTGGTCAAAACGCTGCCTGTCTGCACAGGCAGCTGAGCAGATTCTCACAGACCCTGGAGAAAAACTCACTTTTCATGTAATCAAGAGTAAATTCTTTAAAATTATTACAGTCCTTTATATTTCCCTTTTGGGATATTTTAAAACTCACCAACCAATTTTCCATTTTGCAGGCAATTTATCTTCATTTGATATAGGCATTTATTGTGGGCATTTTAAGATGTCAGCTGAGGTTGCAAAGTCTACCGTCAACACACCAGGAATTGTATTATTTATTTCAGGGACATTTCCTATTTTTTGTCTTTTTACATTTCTTCTGAGGTTAGACTATGGGTTGAGATACTAGAACCACTGGTACTTGCTCTGGACTTATGTTGAGCATGCCACCTTTTCCCTCAAATGAGCTCTTTTTCCCTCAATACTGACACAAAGGTGTGTTACGGATAAAGGTGGGAGAGAGGCTTTGCCTCTCCGCCTTTGCAAGTTACCCCACCAATTAAAAAATATATACAGGTTAATATGGCTTGGGGGACTGGCTATATGCTTGCTTTCGTTTGTCTTCCTAGCCAGTCAGCCAGGAGGACCTTGCAGTTTTTATTATAACTGCTGATTTTAATTTTACCACTACAGCACCAAGCCAATTTTCATAATTCTGCTATGCCTTTGCAAAAAGGGGCACTGTGGCGAAAAATTGTACAATTTAAAATATGTGCAAACATAGACAAATAAGAAGTATGTTTTTTCCAGAAAAAAAATAAGCCATAAATTACTTTTCTCCTATGTTGCGGTCTCTTACAGTAGGTAGGAGAAATCTGACAGAAGCGACAGGTTTTAGACTAGTCCATCTCTTCATAGGGGATTCTCAGCAAGGCTTTTATTCTTCATAAAGATATTTCCTAAAAAGGATTTAAACAATGATGCTGGACAGCTTCCCTGCTCGCTACACAGCTTTTTGGCAATTGGACAGAGCAACTGCCATTCACTAAGTGCTTTTGAAAATAAATAATTCCCTGAGAATCCCCCATGAAGAGATGGACTAGTCCAAAACCTGTCTCTTCTGTCAGATTTCTACTACCTACTATAAGTGACAGCAACATAGAAGAAAAGTAATTTATGGCTCATTTTACTCTGAAAAAACATACTTCTTATTTGTATATGTTTGTACGTATTTTAAATGTTAACATTTTTTGCCATATTGCCACTTCAAGTTGATAGATCTTGGGCATTTTTTTTATATCACTTAATTATAGTAACTCTGGAATTTGCTTGTGTTTTAAAGAGATAATATGCTTAACCACTTTACGACTGCAGTCGTAACCAGCCGACCAGCCTCTTTTTTGTTAAGCTGGGCTGTGCAGGCTTTTCAGCACACTGCACAGCCCAGCTATGGAGCCCAGCGATCGGACTCACCTCCTTTTTTTGTCCCTAAGGGGACATGCCGCCTGAGGTGTCCGATCGCTGTGGCCGTTGTTTTTTTTCCCCCTAACCTTTAGGAGGCTCTCTCTCCCTCCCTCCCTCCCCTTCCCTCCTCCCCTCCGTGTTCTGAATTGGAACAAGACAGCAATCCATCCTGTTCCGCCTCTCATAGGCATCAGCCTATCGCTGATCTCGTACAACGCTGCCGGGGACCGCAGCGCTGTGGGTGTAAACAAAGGGGATTTCTTTCCCCTTTCATTTACAAACAGCCTGCTAGCCATGATCGGCGGCTAGCAGGCTAATCATGGAACTCCGTTCCGTGAAGTGGCAGGGAACGATCGCTCATGCGCCCGGCCGTTCCCTGGGAAACTGCAGCCACAGGACTTGACGCCAATTGGCGTCAGGCGGTCTTGGGGCTGCTGCCGAGGCCACACCCATCAGCGTTAGGCGGTCCCCAGGTAGTTAAAAATTTGAATTTTTTAACCAAAAATATGTAAATATCTCAAATTGCAGCAGTAAAACTTTGAGCAACTGATTATTCTATATGTTGTCTATGAAGAGATATCACAATTATGTAGATTATTTATTATTTAATACCAGGCAACTGGCATTGCTTTAAAGTTTATAAATATGGCAGCCTCCATATACCTCTCAAAACAGTTGTCCTTTAATGTATTATAATCATTTTTACAATGAGAAAGAAAGGAGCTATTTTCTTATTTAAAATATATCTTTAAATGGCAGAAACACATCAGACATAATTTGTTGAATTTTATGTTGAATTAGAATGCTATTCATCTTTTACTAAAACGACCACATCATTTTTTTTTCTAATATTAAAAATGTTTAACCACTTGATGACTCAGCCTTTACCCCCCTTTAAAGACCAGCGCTGTTTTTTGTGATCTGTGCTGGGTGGGCTCTGCAGCCCCCAGCACAGATCAGGGTGCATGCAGAGCGATCAGATCGCCCCCCTTTTTTCCCCTCTATGGGGATGATGTGCAGGGGGGGGTCTGATCGCTCCTGCCTGCCTGAGGTTTGCGGGGGGGGGGGGGGGACCTCAAAGCCCCCCTCCGCAGCAAAATTCACCCCCTCCCTCTCCTACCAGTCCCCCCTGGTGATCGGGGCTGCACAGGATGCTATCCGTCCTGTGCAGCCTGTGACAGGATGTCCTCTGTCACATGGCGGCGATCCCCGGCCGCTGATTGGCCGGGGATCGCTGATCTGCCTTACAGCGCCATTCAATGTAAACAAAGGAGACAAATGTCTTCTGCGTTTACATTTAGCCTGCAAGCCGCGATCAGCGAGCGGCCTTTCCTGATTAATCAGGGAGGCACCTGGCGACGCAGATCTGCGTCGCTGGTCCTCCAGCTACCACTTTGCCGCCGCACGGTATGAGTGTGCGGTCGGCAAGTGGTTAAGCATATTTATAGGTACACATGTTGGCCTTGCTGTATGCTGAAGATCAGAACCAAGTAGAATGAAAACACATTACATTAAACTCGTATTATTTCACACTATCTTATAGTAACATTTTAATTAGCATGAGTTGTGTTGCTTTCTTTTTAAATGAAGTTACCTATATATGGCCTAGTGTGAAAATATCTAAACACCGTCAGGTTTCTGTTTATGTATAGTAATTGGTTTTATGGGATTTCTTGGCCAGCTAATTGTATGCTATTTGCAGAGCCTCTTTATTCCTAGACGTACCAGCCTGATCCATTTCATTAGGGAGTCATTTGTCTGGTCTAGTTGTCTGGTCTGAATAACCTGGACACAGTTACAGTAAGAAATTGATGAACGAAGTTGCTTTTACAACAAATGATAAATAGCCTGATTTAATTCAATGATAAGTAGGAAACTATTATAAGAAAGATAATAATTCTGATACAGAACTGGTAATCTCTGTATAAATTTTTGTTATTGGAGTTTATACATTATACCCTTCACTCTGCTGTTACAAATGAGAAAACTGTTGGTCATTGTGGATGAATGTTTAACTGTCCTAGCTGATAATTTTAACAGTTTTGAAAATGTTCCTGATGTGCTTAGCTTTGGATCTACTGATGTCTGCTATTTAATACTTTTATTTATGGCCCAGCCAGATCTTTATTTTTTCTGGTTTGAAAGAATTACTTTTACTTTCTGCCCAGTTAACGGGTCACTAAAAAAAGCCAATGGTAAATAACTCAAATAAACACATTCCTTAATTTAACAGCAGCTGTGATTCTTTTTGCTCTTTATAGTCTTTAAGAATGAATGTCCCACTTCAAGTGATAGTGACAGGATCACTGAGAACATAAGAGCCTAATCCAATTCACTTTCACGTCTTATCAATAAAATGCCTTTTAGATCACCAGCAAGCAAGAAAATACTCAAAATTATTTTGACAGTACCTTTTTGCATGTTTTACGGTACTTTTTCAATTGTAGACTGCAGAAAAAATATTTTTAACAGAAGCTGAAAATTATCTCAGAGAAGAAAACGTTGGCAAAAAAAGTGAATGGGATTGGGCCCAATGTGAGAGAATATAATTTAAAAAGGGGCACAGGGAACGATAGAAACCATGCATTGGTTTCCCAACTTATAAAAGGAGTAATTAAATATACCAAAGTTTCTGAACAAAGGGAAAACACTTTTTTTTTCATTAGAAGGAACGGTGTTAGACTCTGTCTAGCTTTTATTACCTTTTTTTATTGTGCTGTACCACGATTCGATTAGTTAGTTTTTCTTTGCTCCCAATCCTTTTGACGTTTGTCATTGGGACAGAGAATGAACATGTAGTTTCTGCTTGTGACATATTTTAATGCAGTGGGTAAGGATGAGAACTTCTGTAAAGTGTTCTTACTGTTTGCATCTCCTCTGATGAAATATTCTCTCACTTCATTTCCAGCTGTCTAGGATTCTGCCATGTAATAGCCCAAGAATACCATGTATTATTGAGAAAGAATAGTATTTCAGATGTCTGTTAAAATATAATTTTTTTATCGGAGGGCTGGCTTGTTTAAAGCCTCAGCTCAAGTACCATTTTTATGCATGCATTATGTAGCAATGAGTTTCCATATTTGATTTATATATACACATATATATATATATATATATATATATATATATATATATATAATTCTTAGTTTTAATCTTGTTTTTAAATGAATGCATACTACTTGTTTAAGAAATTCATCAGTGTAGTTTGCGTGTCTCCCTGTGTAGCAATTAGAGATGGCCTGAACCTCCGATTTTCGGTTAGTGAACCGGGTTTGCGAACTTCCGTGGAAGTTTGGTTCACACGAACTTTCGCGAACGCAATAGACTTCAATGGGGAGGCGAACTTTGAAAACTAGAAAAATTTATACTGGCCACAAAAGTGATGGAAAAGATGTTTCAAGGGGTCTAACAACTTAAGGAGGGCATGGCGGAGTGGGATAGATGGCAAAAGTCCCGGGAAAAAATCTGCATTGGACGCAAAGCAGAATTTTAAGGGCAGAAATAACATTTAAAGCTAAATTGCAGACCTAAAGTGCTTTAAAATATCTTGCATGTGTATACATCAATCAGGGAGTGTGATTAGAGTACTGCTTCACACTGACACACAAACTCACTGTGTAACGCACCGCAAACAGCTGTTTGTGTAGTGATGGCCGTGCTGGACTGGTGCGCACCATGGCGAGAGTGGCGGTTTTCAAGCCCATATGGTCGCCGGGCTGTGGTAGCTCAATGATAGAACAACAGTGACTGTCCAGCTGATCAAATTTGGTCTGTCCACAATGAAGCAACAACCTTATTATCTTAGATGTACCCTTCCCCCCGAGACACTCATATAGCCGGCGGTCATTGATTCATTGTTATACGCAAGCCCCTTCACCGCAGCAAGGTAATGATCATGAAGGGGAATTGGCACATGTACATGCCTTTTGTTTTGTTAATTGCAGCTGCCGTGCAGCCAGAAAAATTAGACAGGCATGTACACGCACCAGAAAAATTATTATAGCAGCCGCTGCAGCGGCTTTAAAAATTCAGGAATCCACCTGGAGTCCTGGACCCTGTTGGTGGTGGATGAGAAGGCAGTCAAGCGGCCTGCAGGCAGAGATGCAGTGTGGGGACCGACTTAGTCATGGGGCAGGTGGTCACACGGCATGCAGGCAGAGATGCTGTGTGTGGGTATTTGCTTAGTCTTCGGGCGGGCAGTAGCCCTCCGGCATCCATGTCTCGTTCATTTTGATAAAGGTCAGGTACTGAACATTTTTGTGAGTTATGCGACTGCAGTGACAATGCCTCCAGCTGCACTGAAGGTCCTTTCTGATAGGACGCTTGAGGCAGGGCAAGACAGAAGTTGGATGGTACATGGGGACAGCTCTGGCCACAGGTCAAGCCTGCGCATCCAGTAGTTCAAAGGTTCATCGCTGCTCACAGTGTCTACATCCACACTTAAGGCCAGGTAGTCGGCTACCTGCAGGTCCAGGCGTTGGTGGAGGGTGGATCTGGAAGGGCAAAGGCGAGGCGTTGGACTAAAGAATGTCCGCATGTCCGACATCACCATGAGATCGCTGGTGCGTCCTGCCCTTGCTGCCTGGACATGGGAGAAGGATTACTAGCAGTGGTACCTTTATTGCATTGTGCCGTGACATCACCCTTAAACGCATTGTAAAGCATAGTTGCCAGCTTGTTCTTCAAGTGCTGCATCCTTTCTTCCTTCTGGTGAGTTGTTAACATGTCCGCCCCACTTTGTGCCTATACCGAGGGTCTAGTAGCATGGCTACTCAGTACAGCTCATTCCCCTTGAGTGTTTTTATACAAGGGTCCCTTAATAGGCTGGACAGCATGAAAGACACCATCTGCACAAAAGATGGATCCAGGGGTACTATCCATCTCCTCTTGCTCTTCCTCAGTGACATCAGTAAGTCCTCCTCCTCCTCCCAACAATACCACGGGAAAGTGGAGCAGCACAAGCCCCCTGCGATGCCTGCTGCGGTTGTTCTTCTGCCGCCGCCTCCTCCAAAGAGATACCTTCCTCATCATTGGAGTCTGACTCCTCTTCCCCACACGACTCTTCCTCCTCTTCCTCCTCCCTCCTCTGTGCTGCCGTAGGTGTTGTTGAGGAAACATCTGGTTCTGATGAGAATTAATCCCACAACGCTTCCTCCTGAAACTGTTCCTGTTCACGGTCCTCCACAGCTTGATCCACCACTCTACGCACGGCACGCTCCAGGAAGTAAGCATATGGGATCAAGTCTCTGATGGTGCCTTCACTGCGACTCATCAGGTTGGTCACCTCCTCAAACGGCCGCATGAGCCTGCATGCATTTCGTATCAGTGTCCAGTTGTTGGGCCACAACATCCCCATCTTCTCAGATTGTGTCATTCTACTGTAATTGTACAGGTACTGGGTGATGGCTTTCTCCTGGTCTAGCAGGCGAGAGAACATGAGCAGGGTCGAATTCCAGCGAGTCGGGCTATCGCATATCAAGCGTCTCACCGGCAAGTTGTTTCTCCGCTGAATATCCGCAAAGCGTGCCATGGCCGTGTAAGAAATGCCCACACAACTTCCTGGCCTGCTTCAGGACGTCCTCTAAGCCTGGGTACTTTGACACAAATCTTTGAATGACTAGATTCAGCACATGTGCTATGCAGGGTACATGTGTCAGCTTTCCCAAATTCAACGCGGAAATGAGATTGCTGCTGTTGTCACACACCAAGTTGCCGATCACCAGCTGGTGCGGGGTCAGCCACTGATCCACCTGTTTGTTAAGAGTAGCCAGGAGAGCTGGTCCAGTGTGACTCTCTGCTTTGAGGCAAGACATGTCTAAGATGGCGTGACACCGTCGTACCTGGCATGCAGCATAGGCCCTGGGTAGCTGGGGCTATGTAGCTGGAGAGGAGATCGCAGAACCAGTAGATTTGAACTGCCACTAAGCCAAGGAAGAGAAGGATGATGACAGTGAAGAGGATGTAGCAGGAGGAGAGGAGGTGGCAAGAGGCCTGCCTGCAACCCGTGGAGGTGTCACAAGTTGGTCCGCTGCATAGCCACGTACTCCCTGCTTGCCATCGGTCACCAGGTTGACCCAATGGGCTGTGTAAGTAATGTACCTGCCCTGACCGTGCTTGGCAGACCAGGCATCCGTGGTCAGGTGGACCCTTGACCCAACGCTGTCTGCCAGAGATGACACCACTTGCCTCTCAACTTCACGGTACAGTTTGGGTATCGCCTTTTTAGATAAATATTTGCGGCCTGGCATCTTCCACTGTGGTGTCCCAATGGCCAAAAATGTATGGAAGGCCTCAGAGTCCACCAGCTGGTATGGTAAAAGCTGGCGAGCTAACAGTTCTGCCAAGCCAGCTGTCAGACGCCGGGCAAGGGGGTGACTGGCAGAAATTTGCTTCTTCCGCTCAAAGATTTCCTTCACAGACACCGGACTGCTGTGGGCAGAGAAGCAGGAACCGCTCAAGGTCAGAGGCGGAGTGGAGGAGGGTAGCTGTGAAGGTGCAAGGGAGAAAGTGGCTGAAGATGATGCAGCTGAAGGAGGAAGAGGAGAAGGAGGGTGGCTTTTCTTATGTGTGCTGCTTTTACTCAAGTGTTCTTCCCATTGCAGTTTGTGCCTTTTCTCCATGTAATTTCTCGAAATCACATCAGCATGACCTTGCACAGACCTGCTGGGTGGCCTTCCTCTGGGTCTGCCTCTACCTCTGCCTCTACCTGTTGTGTCCGTTTTGTCCATATTGGGGGGGATGAAGTGAAAGGTATGCACTGACTTGACTAATACAATGTGCAGTCACACAGGTGCAGTTAACAGGTATGCACGGAATGGTATATTACACTGCATGCACTCACGTAGGTAGGTGGGTGCACTGAACACAACAGGTAGGTATATGCAGTGATGGGTATTACAATACGTACCTGTCACACACAGACAGGTACTGCACAGGCACAGTGACACTGCGTGTGCTCACATAGGTAGGTGGGTGCACTGAAGTAAACAACAGGTAGTAGGTATATGCAGTGATGGGTATTACAATGTGCACCTGTCACACACAGACAAGTACCGCACAGGCACAGTGACACTGCATGCGCACACGTAGGTAGGTGGGTGCACTGAAGTGAACAACAGGTAGTAGTTATATGCAGTGATGGGTATTACAATGTGCACCTTTCACACACAGACAGGTACTGGACAGGCACAGTGACACTGCGTGCGCTCACATAGGTAGGTGGGTGCACTGAAGTTAACAACAGTTAGTAGGTATATGCATTGATGGGTATAACAATGTGCACCTGTCACACACAGACAGGTACCGCACAGGCACAGTGACACTGCGTGCGCTCACGTAGGTGGGTGGGTGCACTGAAGTTAACAACAGTTAGTAGGTATATGCATTGATGGGTATTACAATGTGTACCTGTCACACACAGACAGGTACCGCACAGGCACAGTGACACTGCGTGCGCTCACGTAGGTAGGTGGGTGCACTGCGAACAACAGATAGATATATGCAGTGATGGGTATTACAATGTGCACCTGTCACACACAGACAGGTACCGGACAGGCACAGTGACACTGCGTGCGCTCACGTCGGTAGGTGGGTGCACTGTGAACAACAAGTAGGTATATGCAGTGATGGGTGTTACAATGTGCACCTGTCACACACAGACAGGTACCGCACAGGCACAGTGACACTGCGTGCGCTTACGTAGGTAGGTGGGTGCACTGAAGTGAACAATAGGTAGTAGGTATATGCAGTGATGGGTATTACAATGTGCACCTGTCACACACAGACAGGTACCGCACAGGCACAGTGACACTGCGTGCGCTCACGTAAGTAGGTGGGTGCACTGAAGTGAACAACAGGTAGGTATATGCAGTGATGGGTATTACAATGTGCACCTGGTACAGTAGTAATTATACCACCAAGGGGCCAAAGGCCAGCTGCGACTGACTGACAGGGCTGTATATAATGCAAGTGGGCCACACACACACAAAAAAAAATAGATCACAAGAAGAAGATTAGCTCTCAAAAGAGCTGTTAAGGGGTGCTTTATTAGCAATAAGAATCAGCAAGGACCAAGCTAAGAAGCCTACAAGAGCCTAACTAAGCTTTCCCTATAGCTCTCTATGCAACAGCTCTCCCTTCTCTAATTAATGCAGACACACGAGTGAGTCCAAAGCCTGATGCTGCCTGCCTTTTATAAGGGAAGAGTGGCTCAAGGAGGGAGTATAGCCTGATTGGCTACAATGTGCCTACTGACTGTGATGTAGAGGGTCAAAGTTTACCCTCATGATGCACAATGGGGGCAAACCGAACTTCCGGAAAACTTCACTGTTCTCCGCGATTGCGAACCCGGAAGTGTGTCGGGAACCGTTCGCTGGCGAACGGTTCGTGGCCATCTCTAGTAGCAATAATGTGTATGGACTTTGCATATACTACATACTGGAGTGTGAGCATGATTGTTCATGCTTGCTTATTTCATCCTTTTTTAGTCATCCTGACTTGTAAGCCAGTGGTAGTGAGGATGATGAGTAGAGAGGGAAACAGTGGAAAAAGGTGCAATTGTGAGTAGGGAAATGTTGCTTTGTTGCAGTTGATATGGGTGATACATAAATAGGTTTAAGCCACATATAACATACCTGCCTGGCAAACTTCATTGGCTATTTTTTGCACTTGCAGCTATAGCCAAAAATTTAATTATTTCACTAATTTTTAGGTACGTAAAGTAATGTATTGTAACATTTATAAAGGACTAAAAAGTATAAGTTATTTTGTTAATAATGTATTGTGTTATATCTATATGATACAGTATGTTTACACTTATCTTATTTCTTTTCTCTTTTTTTACAGTTCATTGCCTTTGCTTCCTTATTCTTCATCTTGGTATCTATAACTACATTCTGCCTGGAAACTCATGAAGCTTTTAATTCTATCATCAATAGAACTGAGACAGTGAATAATGGCACAGAAATGGTGTCATTAATTGAGATTGAAACTGATCCTGCTTTGACATACGTTGAAGGAGTTTGTGTGGTATGGTTTACATTTGAATTTTTAGTACGCGTCACTTTCTGCCCTGACAAACTTGAATTCATTAGAAATTTATTGAACATAATAGATTTTGTGGCCATTTTGCCATTTTATCTGGAGGTTGGACTCAGTGGACTTTCTTCTAAAGCTGCTAAGGATGTACTAGGGTTTCTCAGGGTTGTGAGATTTGTCCGCATCCTTCGAATTTTTAAACTGACCCGCCATTTTGTAGGACTGAGAGTGCTTGGGCACACTCTTCGAGCTAGCACTAATGAATTTTTGCTTCTCATAATATTTTTGGCTCTAGGAGTCCTAATATTTGCCACAATGATCTATTATGCTGAGAGAATAGGCGCCAGCCCAAATGATCCATCAGCAAGCAAACATACACAGTTTAAAAATATTCCTATAGGATTCTGGTGGGCTGTGGTTACTATGACAACATTGGGATATGGTGACATGTATCCCCAGACTTGGTCAGGAATGCTGGTAGGAGCACTATGTGCTTTGGCTGGAGTACTAACGATAGCAATGCCTGTTCCAGTCATTGTTAACAACTTTGGAATGTACTATTCTCTTGCCATGGCAAAACAGAAACTTCCAAGAAAAAGAAAGAAATATATTCCACATGGACCTCAAGCTGGTTCCCCCACTTTCTGCAAGATGGATCTTAATATTGGATGTAACAGCACACAAGTGGATGCATGCCTTGGCAAAGATAATCGAATGATGGAACATAATATGTCAGGTACAGTAGAAATCATACAACAAAAGTAAAATGTTAGCAAACTTATAATAATGATATTGATGTTGGGCCATGTTTTCCATTAGTTTAATAGGCTGTTTTAGCTGGAGACCATAAATGATACATGTTTTATAAAACCAGACTGCCATTATAAGTAGTTTCTCTTATGTATTTTAACATTTACTTGCATTTATAATTATTATTGTAAATTTATATTCATAAAGTCCAAGAACAAGGGTGATGATTGCATGTAAGCTTTAGAGAAATTAAAGCAGAGTTTATTATTATTATTGTTGATTTATATAGCGCAAGCATCTTCTGTGGCGCTGTACAATAGCATACAAGGTATAACAATACAGAGTATACAATGCAACACTTGATACAAGACAAGAGGGTATAACATCTAATACAGTGAACAAATTACACTCTGGACCTTATATTCCATACTGGGCTGTCAGTAGCCAGAGTGGAAATGAATCCTGTTGCCTCATCAGACCATCACACTATCCACTTCTCCCTCTCAATACCAGCTATCAAACACCAGTTCAAGAATCAAATAAAATATTGCCGCTTAAAAGGGCTAACACCACAACATATCCGAGATAACCTTAGCTTTGATGAATTGACTGACTCCAGCTTGGACCCTGATACTCTGGTATTTAAATACAACAAATGTGTGTCCTCCACTTTTGAGACCATTGCTCCTCTGTGCACCAAATATCTTACTCCACACCACCATGCACAGTGGTTTGATAACTCTATAAAAGAGCTAAAAAGACAAGGCCGAAAACTTGAAAGACTGGCGCAAATCTCAGTCCCCAGAAGACAAACATGCCTTAATCCTCCACTTGAAGAACTACCAAAAGGTAATCGCCTGGAAAAAAATTATCCTTTCTATCACAAGAGATTGCAAATGCAGCTAACAAACCAGCCCAACTGTTCTGCACAGTGGAAAAACTCTGTAACCCGGCATGTGAAAAACTTAATATCCAGTCTTCAAAGGACCTCTGTGACCAATTTGCCCATTTCTTCTCAGACAAAGTCTCCTCTATAAGGTCCGCCATCCAACTTACAACATCTGAGCCTAATATAGCGCAGAAGACCATTAGCAGAGACAATGTAACACCTTGGTCAAACTTCAAAGAAATTGATGAAGAAGTCACATCAAGCATCCTCCTTCACCTCCGTCAAACTACCTGTGACCTGGATCCTGGCCCAACACAGTTGATGTTGAACTGCCCCGACCTGTTTGTACCAGTATTCCTCAAAATTGTGAACTGTTCCTTACAATCAGGGATATTTCCTGCTTTACTGAAGGAAGCAATCATCAGGCTTCGCCTCAAAAAACCCTCCCTGGACCCAGATGCAATGACCAGCTACAGACCTGTCTCTAACCTTCCCTTTCTGGGTAAGCTAATTGAAAAAGCTGTATACCTCCAGCTAGAAGCCAAAATCCTACAAAACAACAGTTATGACCCATTCCAGTCTGGTTTCATGAAACATCACAGCACTGAAACTGCCCTCATCCAAATATGCAACCACCTGCTCATGTCAATAGACAGAGGAGAGTGCGCCATCCTCATACTGCTAGACCTTTCTGCAGCCTTTGATACAGTTGACCATGACATCTTGATAAACAGGCTACAGGAATACTGTGGCATTGATGGCATAGTTCTTCAGTGGTTCAAATCCTTCTTGAGTGGCAGAACCCAAAATGTGTCTATGGGGCCCTTCCTGTCCACCTCTGTACCACTTAAGTATGGGGTGCCCCAGGGCTCAATCCTCTCTCCCCTGCTTTTCATAATTTACATGTTACCGCTTGGAAAACTAATCCAAAAACATGGCCTGACATACCACTGCTATGCGGACGACACCCAACTATATCTTTCCTTCAAGCCTGGTGTGACAGACCCAACTCCAACTATAAATGCCTGCTTATGTGAACTACAGCAATGGATGAATGACAAAACCTGGCTGAAACTAAATGCAGACAAAACTGAAGTCCTTCTGATCGGAGGGCAGAACATGATAACAAAACAAGTTAACTTGCAGTCTTCACCACTGGGAATAGGAGGCACGGATCTACACAGCTCTGAGCATGTGCGTAGCCTGGGCATTCTAATTGATGGGGATTTAAACTTCAGAACTCACATCTCTGCTGTGGTGAAATATCCTATTTTCCTTAAGAACATCGCAAAAATCAAGCACCTCATCCTCCCAGAAGATCTACCAACCTTAGTTCATGCCTTCATTACCTCCTGACTGGACTACTGCTATGCTCTCTACACTGGCATTACAAAAAAGGACTTGTACCGCCTAGCAGAATACTGCTGCCCGACTGCTAACCAACCAACCCCGTCACTGCCACATAATGCCAGTCCTGCACTCCCTTCACTGGCTACCTATAGAATGGAGGGTCCTATTCAAGATCGGCCTACTGACATTTAAATCACTGAACAATCTGGGCCCTAGATACATGAAAGAAATGTTGCAGCTGCGTAGCAATTCTCGCAATCTCAGATCCACAGGGTCTAATAATCTAGTCATACCCAGAGCCCTCTTGGAAACTTTTGGTCCCAGAGCCTTCTGTCATGCTGCTCCTACGTTTTGGAACTCCTACCTCAACAGATCAGGACAGCTCCATCCTTGGATGTGTTTAAATCCAGACTGAAAACCCACCTGTTCAGTTTGGCATTTGCAGAAATATAACTTTTGTTGTGTGAATACTTCATCCTACTACCAATTACTGAATCTGAGAGAGTCTAAGCGCTTTGAGTCCTATAGGAGAAAAGCTCTATAGAAATGTTATTGTATTATATTAAATGTTTTACAAAAAGGTGGGGGGAGGGGGGTATGTACACCCATTATACAGCATTGTGAGACAAAAGGGGAAGAGAGCCCTGGCCAAAAGGCCTTACAGTCTAAACATTTAAGGTATAGAACAGTAGGTAAAGGGAAGCTGCATGTGGAGTGGTTGAAATGGTGGTTAGTGGGCAGGGTCCTAGGTAGGAGAGTATGCTTGTCTGAAGAGGTGAGTTTTCAGATTGCACCTAAAAAAGTAAGTGTGGGTGAGTAGCAGATGTGTTGAGGGAGAGTGTTCCAGAGGAGGGGAGAGAATTGAGAGAAGTGTTGCAAGTGGGAGTGGGAAGAGGTAATCAGGGAAGAAGACAGAAGAATATCATTAGCAGAGCGGAGATTGCATGTAGGATGGTATCTGGAAATAAGTTGATTAAGATAGGAAGGAGTTATGTAGTGGAGAGCTTTGTAGGCGAGAATAAGAATTTTAAATTGTATCCTTTGTGTAACTGGCAGCCAGTGAAGGGACTGACAGAGGGGGAATGGGCTGGAGAAGCGGGAGGAGAGGTGGATGAGTCATGCAGCAGAGCTCACGATAGACTGTAGCGGGGCTAAACGGTTGGAAGGGAGGCCGCAGAGCAGAGAGTTGCAATAGTCTAGTTGGGAAATAATCAGGGCGTGCACCAGAAGTTTGGTAGTTTCCTGTGTTAGAAAAGCAGAGTTTAGAAAAATGATGTTTAAATCTGTTTTGCATAAATGTAAATTTAAAGTGTAGTGATCTCTGGATGTCTTTTTTGACCTAAGCTATTTGTATGTACCTCTCTAAAGTATGATTAACTACCATAACTTTGTGTCTTTGAAGTGCCATTCCTCAGATATTCCTAATTCCTGCCTGTCAATTTATTGTCATTTGACATACGGAAAGTGGCAATATCTGAATAATGGAATGTCCTATTACCTACTAGTGTTAACATTTTTCTTTTCATCTCAGAGACATAAAATAATTTTTAATATATTTTTAGTTATGAATAAATGTTCTCTATACTTGTTAGGATGTTTTTATGCTTACATAAGCTAGAACAAAACAAACTAGTAGCAACAATTTAAAAATTGACAACAAAATCCCTCAATCTATTAATAACTTTCACATTTTTTTTTATTTCTGTTTGAACTTGATGGGCAGATGTCTTTTTTTTCAACCAAACTAACTGTATTATTTTTGATTAAAAAAAACAACAAAAAACAAGACTCAAAAGTGACAACAACCCAAGATAAAATACTCCCTAAATAGCGACCACAGCTAAAGACATTATCCATTAGTACCACTGCAAAATCATGCAAATCACACACAATCATGTCATCATACTTTGCATGGAATCTACCAAGCATGTATAAATTCAGTGTGAGTCACAGGCTATTGGTCTTGTACGCGCCTCTAAATTCCAGTGTATGCGAATAATGAATAACCACCGGTCTTAAGGTCAGTCTCTATGTCAATGCAGCTCAATAGCCTCACCTTTGGCTAACTAATGCCAAAAGGTCATTGTCTGTATACTCATCATAGTTAAGAATTGTAACAATTTCAATCTTCACATCAGATCTATCAATATGCATATATTTGACACTGTACCTGCATTCTATGAGTCAATGACAGAGACCGGACAGAACATTGGAATATATTACAGAGCTCATTTTTCAAATCCTTTTCTCAAGCCAAACCGTATATTGATGTACATATCTCTAGACCACGATCCACATATTATATTGAAAGGCATGAAAGCAATTATAGCACATTGAGGTAATTATATAGCAAACTTGAATTTGTTTGGATAAACATTGCCTGCAATTGAGTAGTTAGGATTTCCCACCTTCTCCGGGTCACATCAGATCAAGAGGTTTGAAATGTTTGCAAACGACTGCTTCTGTGGCTGCAATTGCATGCAGCATATACATCAAAACATTTCAGACAAATCCAACCCAGTCTGGGTTTAATTAAAAAAACAAAAACATGATGCTTAAATTAACCTGAAATGAAATAAAAATCCGTACATACCTGGGGCTTCCTTCAGCCCCCTTCTGCCTGATCACTCCCTCACCACTGTCCTCCACCTCCTGGATCTTCCATTATTAGTCCTGGTAACTTTGAACAGTCGGGGCCTACTGCGCATGCACAACCCAGCCACGCATGTGCCCCCGTCATGTTCCCATGGTGCAGGAGCATTTTGCCCCTGTGCAAATATTGGCCATGGGAGGGTGATGGGTGAGTGGGAACGACTGCACTGCACCTGCACTGACTGGCCCCGACTGGCCAGAGTTACTGGGACCAATAACAAAGGATCCAGGAGGCAGAGGACAGCAGCGAGGGAGTGATCAGTCAGAAGGGGTCTGGAGGTATGTATGAATTTTTCACCTATACAATATAGATGACATTTAGTATGAATGTTAGTAACTGCATAACACCACAAGCTCGATTTAAAAAGAGAATTAAGCCTGAATCTTTACTTTACCCTTTGCTAAGGGATCACAATAAGGTGTGCATGCCATGATTGAACTGAGTGCTGGAAGAAAACTACAATAATGTGCAGGGGTATTTGTCTTTTAGCTGTGATCTAAATATGATATTTCTTATTGCCATGCATTAAATGTAACCAATACATGCTAACACTAAATAACAAAATAGCTCTATGCATGCCATGATTGAACTGCGTGCTGGAAGAAAACTACAATAATGTGCAGGGGTATTTGTCTTTTAGTTGTGATCTAAATATGATATTTCTCATTTCCATGCATTAAATGTAACCAATACATGTTAACACTAAATAACAAAATAGTAAATATGAACCAGCCTGTCCATGGAATTTAACATAAACCTGAGCTTTATAAACCTAAAAACCATTGAATCTAATATCTGCCTGTTTGCATAGTCGAGAACAATTTCCCAGTGGTGCATGTCAAGGAATTCTCTGGTCTGTTCATGAAAATTGGCTCTTCTAAGGTACATATGAGAGAACCTTGTTAAACCTTTACATTTTGCTTTACTTAGCACTCACACATATCCCATTAGAGTTACCTTATTAATATTTGATTTGCATGCTGCTTTTTCATGAAAAATATCTCAGATACATATTCACAATATAATTATTCACAATATAATTATATCTGAAAAAATATAGAAAGCAATGGAAATGCTTTGTAGGGAAATTATCAACAACTATTTCTTAAAATGTTTTGCAGAACATGACAGAATATACTTCACTGACCATATAACAACATCATTAAAGCTTAAAAAATGTATATGTAATTATTACAATTATTAGGAGTTACATCAATATGTAAAGGAAGTACAGTTTTGCTTCTCACTAAAACGGTGCTTGCTCATCCCTACTTATGTGCTACTTGATTTAAAAATTAGTCGGAAAATGTTATCCTGCTCTTACACCCTCTCTCTGGACTCATACAAGTATCTTCTTTCAGGAAAATAACATGCATGGAAATATTGGTGAATTCCAATAGAATATTTTAGTGCCTTCATTGGTAGAAGTAAATAATTAACCTATAGATATTGTATTCTGTCTTGGTAGACCTGCACTCTTAAATTTAACAATTTATTTCATTATCTTTAACCAAACAATTTATCAGCACCAAGAGGACTAAAACATTTAATCGCTGCTGAGAACAGACATTGTCCAAAAGTCCACACAGAAATAGTAAAGAAAATCAGAGCAGATCATTAGATGAATCCCATAGTTCACAAACAGCTGAACTTCACCATAATGGTCTTCCAGTTTGTACAATCCCGTAGTAGACCATCATCCAAGAGACTTAGAGGAGCTTACCACTGCCAACAACCCACATTATAAGGTTGTATGTCTTCCATTCAGTGATAACAGGAGCCAGATTTTGATCATCCAGGGATCCAAACATGCACCACTCCTTCTCTTAGCCCAGGTACAGCATCCAGAAATCTAATATGGATAAAACAACAAACAAACAAGTGGCAGATCTAAGTGTAAATGGTTTAATTTGTAGGCCATAGCATACGCCATAAAAAAGGGAGAATAAAAATCAATAAAACTTGCATACAGGGCCCAGGACATAAAGTTGCATGTGTATGCTGGTCCACAACCAGTAAGACAGTAAGGTACGGCCTGTCTCCTTCCAGACCGGTTTCGCAGTCTTGCGTCATCAGGGGATCATTTATTTAACTATTTTTAACTTACATTTTTTTTATCATGTGTTATTTATTATAATACTATAGGGGAGCTCTCCAGATTGTCCTTTTTTAACTCATCAATGTGTGTTTTAAATATATAGATTTTTTACCTGTTTTAGTCAATATTATTTAATTTATTTACATTTATTTTCTTCTGTTAATACATTGAAACAATGTTCTCAATTATTACCAGGGGAGGATAGTTCAGGAAGTGACCAGCCTTTGTCACCTGGAGAAAGACACCCAATGAGACGATCTAGCACTAGAGATAAAAACCGAAGAGCAGGAACTTGTTTCCTTTTGACAGCAGGTGACTATGCATGCAATACAGATGGAGGGATTCGGAAAGGTATGCATTTTTAAAGTTTAATTTTGAATTACTTTTTTAATAACTTATTGTGCAAGGTAGAGTAGAGCTGACATTGACATGCCAGCTGAAACAAAGCTGTATCTCCTATAGAATTCATTTTTGGAGGAGTTCTGCAAGTGCAGCTGGGGTGCCAAGGTAGCTTACCTTAGTTTAACTGTTTATCAAGCTGTGGGAAATATGTGTTAGGAAATGTCTTATTGAAGAACATTCTACAATTATTACATTTTAATTTTGTCTATAATTTAGTTATACATATAAAATACATTAGCAGTAGTTTAAGAAGCCAGGACTCGGTTGCATAAGTATAATGGAATAACAAAAAGTCAAGGCTTCACTCTTTTTGTATGTTATATACCTAAGCATTCTTTAGATGCCAGAATAGCTTCACCCTCTTTAAACATTGTATACATAGACATATATTTGGTTTAACCTTAATGTACTGATGGATATATATATATATATATATATATATCTCACAGATGCAAAGGCACTATATGCAGTTGCACTTTTATCTAACCCCCAGCTTGATAGACTTGCCCTTGGGCTTATAAGCACAAGTGAATGACTGTATGGTGTTCAGTGTACTGCTTAGCTCCTCTTTTTATTTCTTCCATCTCCCTACAATGTTTGCTGATAAGTTGCTTAGTAATGTGTGTGGCAAGTCTAACCATTGAGTCATTTATGTCTCATGTTTTCATTTTTATTTTGTCTAATTGTCCTACAAACACTGTATTATAATTAATTATATGATTGCTTCTCATACAAAAATAAAAAATACAAGAACATTTGATAGAGTTCATTGTTATTTTCTTTATAATTCCACAGTACTGAATCTCTTTTTGACATAACATTACACATTTATTAGAAATTAAAATAAAACTTTATTATACTATGTTGATTCACTGTTTTGTTCTGAAAAGAAAGCTTAATAGGTTCACCCATTTAAGAACAACAACTTGTGGAAGCTTTATTTCTTTTCATTGTTATTTAGTGACTTTTTATTTTAGCAACATTGGCTTTGTATACCTAGTATTACAACTATTACTTTGTAAAATAATTTAGAATTTATAGTTGAAATTATTTCTGTTTCTAGTAAAACAATGAAACAACATAGATAACTATGCATTTGTTGCATTTATAAAAAAAAACCCACATGACTTTTTCAACTTCCTAAATTAAGAATTAACTAAGAATGTGAGGAATTTTGAAATGATTACAGTTCTTCAACACGCAATGACTTTAACTTCAAAAAGTGCCCTTACAAATGCCTGTTCTTTTATGTCCAACAGGAAATAGAAATAGAATAACAATCAATTATTCCTAGAGTAAAAGTGGAGGAATAAGTCATAGGGACAATCTAAAATTGCTCTTTTTCGACCATCTAAAATCACTCTTTTGTAATTGTATGCAGTTCTTAGTAGGTGCAGAAGAGATTACTTGTCATTGTTTCAAAATTCTCACTATCTTTTAAATTTGACGCTAACTTTTTTTAATAGACTAGCTAGAATTCAGAAATTAATTCAAGTACATGCTTTGGTCTGATGCATTCCAATATATATATATATATATATATATATATATATATATATATATATATATATATATTAGTGTGCATAAATAACATTAAATTTGATGCATGTCTAGGCAAGTAAAATAATTACAATTATGTGGAATGAGAAGGTTTTAGTGCAGATTTTCACAATGTGCAGATTTTTACAATATATCATGTTGATGTAACAGATGTTATAAACAATAAAACATCTATAAAGTGCTGTCCAGTGCATAGACATATTCTGTTAATATTTAAATTTTGGGTAAAATAAATGAATGAAAGTTCACGTGACATACATAGTCCAAAATCAGGGGAAACTGTATAATGCAGATGCAATGTGTAGGTCACGTTCTAGGGCCATTTGTGAATGGCACCACACTGTAGTCCACCAAAAATCCAATATAAAAAAAAATTCTTAACTTATGTACACACTATAGATTTTAAGCTTTTGAATGAACCATTACTCTTTGTGTTGGGTGGAAATCTAAAACGTGTACAGGTGTAGATGTTGCTGGTCTCTTCAGAGATCTGTAATAATGTACAGGAATGTGAAAGGAAGTCCCTGCAGTGTGGTGACATTTACACATCCTCCCTCTCCCCCTCAGTACTCCAGTACACTTGGCAAAGAAGTACGTCTGCAGAGCACCAAAAACCATCTGCAAAGGTCTTTTGAAATATTTTAAGTTTGTACAGGCCTTTATTTTCAGTGTATAAAAACAACCAGTGTTATATCTTTACAATAGTATCAGCTCCCTCTAACTTATATACAGTAGATCACTAAGGGTCATATGCAATTCCCTTTTTCACCTGAGTTTTCTCCTAGGAGATAATTTTTCATCTTTAATTTTAAATAACTTTCCAGCACTTTTCAACTAAAAAAGTACCATAAAGTAGGTAAATAAGTACTATCAAAATTATTCTGAGTATTTTCTTGCTTTCTGGTGGCTTAAAATGCATTTTATTGAAAAGTTTAAAAATATTACCTAGGAGAAAACTATGGAGAAAAAGTGAATTGCATATGGGCCTAAGTTGCTTCCCATGTCACAAAAGTATATGTTGCACAGTAGGTGTCACAATCGCTTATGTTATCGTTGGGAGTTTTAGTTTTCCAGCTCAATCCACCAACAGTAGTTGTGTTCACAGAAGCTTCAGTCAAACATGTACCCTCAGGCATTCTTTAGCTAATTTATAGTGCATTTGACAGTCCAGATATTAAGAAGGAAATGTGAATGGTTGACTGTTGTGCTGATCATTTGAATTCAGCAACTTTTGAGTCACACATTTGGAGTAAGCCATATAGTGCACCATTATCAAGGTAAAATGCAGTGACTGTTTTTGAATATTCTTTGATACATGGGTCATATGTGGTCACAAATTGTTTGATTTGTGAATAGAGGGTGATGTATTTAGGCATTTGTTAATGGTTGTTTTTTTACGGTTTACACTTATTTTTATATTTGTAGTACTTTTGAGAACATATAGCATTATTTAGTCAGATTGCATTGGAGGTCCTCATCTCAAACAGCTGCTGACATTTCAATTTGTGCAACACAGTTTTTAAGATAGACAAGTCGACACAAAATCATGGCTGTTGGCGGAATATTTCCTCTATTGTCAAACAAAATGTTTCTCTTGGAGACATAAAAAGGGATATTTGAATATTTCAATATTAGAATAGGCTTATTTCATATTTTTAAGCAAAGTTTGACAATGTAATTTGCAGCCATTTACATGCTTAAAAGGTATAATATTACAGTCAATCAAAATCCTGATATTAAAATAATTTGAATGGATTGTTCATGCTTTAGAAGGACAAAAAATATCAAGTCGGAGCAACCAGTCCTGCTTGAGGTTAAGATTCCCAAGTTCTTCACATGATTTATACATTGTACATGTGCTTTAGTGCCTTCTTTCAGAATTATTTTAAACAGAGTATGCTCCAGTTATATATTCAAATGGAAATCCAGTGCTTGAATATGAAAGTAAAAGAGTGTAAGACCAAAGTATGTGTAACTAGGTCATTACAAATTATCATAGAGTCTAATAATATCTACACTGAGCTGCTCTTGGACAATGAGACTTAGAACAACAAAGCATTGCTACACACGCAAGTCATTATTGTTTTAGCACAGCTCTATGCCATATGTAATCCATATGTTTCTCATACACTATTCTGCATATTTTTCCACTAGAACACTTTGTTAACTAACCAGTTAAACAAGAAAATATTTATGACATTGGAAAAATAAAGTCACTTTTTCTGATGTTGTGATCATCCAAGTCAAAACTGGCCTGATCCAATTCACTATTTCCCCTAAGTTTTCTCCTAATAGATAATTTTTCATCTTCTGTTTAAAAAGTGTGTGCACTCTGCAATTAAAAAAGTACCAAAAAGTAGGTAAAAAAGTACTGTAAGATTATTCTCAGTATTGTTTTGCTTGTTGCTGGCTTTAAAGGCATTTTATTTATGGGAAAATATTTTCACCTAGGAGAAAACTTGGGGCAAAAACTTGATTTGGATGAGGGCCATGGCTCTTATTTAATTCAACTTTTCTCGAATGTTTTCTCCTAGGAGATTATTTTTATCTTCTGTTTAAAATAACATTTTAGCACTCAGCAACTGAAAAAAACACTAAAAAGTAGGTAACAATGTACTGTTAAAGTTATTCTGAGTATTTTTTTTTCTTGCTGGTGGCTTAAAAAGCTTTTTATTGACAAGGTGTGAACATATTACCTAGGAGAAAACTTTGCAATTGAAAAAGTACCTGATAGTAGGCGAAAAAGTGCTTGTAAAATTGTTTTGAGAATTTTCTGGGTTGTTGGTGGCTTAAAGGGCATTTAATTGAATAGGCGGGAAAATATCACCTAGAGGAACACTCTGGAGAAAAAGTTAATTGCATATGGCCCACGATATCTAAATGTATCTCTCCTTACTTACATTTCACCTTAGTTATTTAATATGTTTTTAGCTCTTCAAAAAAAAAAAAATAAACAAGCTGCTCTTGAACTGCAATATTACTTTTCTTACCTTAAACTTTGAACTTTTTTTTTCTTGTTTATGCAAAATAAAAAGGTGTAATAAAGTTAGTGTGAAAAAAAAGATAAGGTGATTCATGAGATTTGTAAATCATTTCCAATCTCTCTTATTAACTATCAGAATAATAAGGGTTTTGTTATATTAAAAAGATTAGGAAGTTTACAGAACAACTTCACCAAACACCGTATTAACTTCTGAGTAGAGAAGCACGGGGATGTGTGATTCATACTTACCATGCTGAAGGTGTTCTTGAGGTGTAATATTCGCTCATCTGACTGCCATTCATTGTCTTTAAGAGCTAAAGAGATCCCATACTTAATAAGCTTAAAGAAGAAGCACAATGGCAGGAAGGGGAAGAAAGTCGCATGCATGCATTTGATGCCACACACAGGGATTTACAAAAATAGATGATGCCAAGAAGACTTTTGGTAAAGTATGAATCCCACAAGTGTGCACTTCCATCCATGCCATCACAGGATGGTTGGTGGTGATCCATATAATGGACATCTGTGAAATGGACCAATCACATCAAAGCTCTATTACATTCCTAGTGCATATTTCTATGTGATTTTGCGAATCATCTGAGATTTTATGTGGTGAATATGTAGGATAATGAACACACATATTTCCGTTGCAGTTAGTTGAACTGAAATGCATTAATATATCACAATGAAAGTATATTACAGACATAAATGTGCACCTCAGTCATAGTCAGAATTCCTGCATAGGGCTACTGCATTTGATTTAGACATACCAGAAAGCATGCAGTAAAAGTACCAAAATAAAGAAATAATAAACGTAATTAGATGCGCTAATTATGCAATGATTATTCACCATTGGCAGTGTCTTTTTTTTAATATAACTTTTTTACAAGATGGGTATTTTAAATAGAATGTACTGTTTTTTTATACATACCTATTTTGTTAACTATTTTGGTGAGTTGTAAAGGTTCACAAATTAATTAGAATATCCATTTTATCTAGGTACATAACAATATTATGAACTTTTTTAAACTTTGTCCTTTGTTTCGAAATTTTATGAGCATAAAAGTGTCTTTCATTGTAAATAAGTCTCTAAAATTATACAAGCCAAGTATCCTTTGTGACTGATAAATAAATTCCAATATTTACTATGAATTTTTACTTCCAGTATTTCATATTTTCCTAACAGCATTTTAAATCTAATTTGGAGTACTTATACTAATGAAAAATAAAATAAATATAAATATAATTACCATACATTTTTTTTAATACTTAGATACTTTTTTAAGTTCCTACTTTTTTCAAGTATTTATTTGCATGTTTAGAAAAATAAAAACAAATATATAATACCCTTCCAAAAATGGTCATAAAAAGTAGGGAAAAGAAAATATTTTAGTAAGTACCAAATTCTAACTTCACAGTGCCCATATATGTAAACTTAAAGTGAAATAACATTATAATATAAATATAATGGTGGATAAACAAAATTACTGTATATGGATTTTTTAAAGCAACTTTCTGTGCATGAATTTTTATATTTTATGTAGGATCGAAATATAATTGGGAACATAGTATAATTCCTGTATGTTAAATGTAATGGTTTTGTGTGCTTTTATCTCTAAAAAGAAAACAAAAATATTAAAAGAGTCATAGTATACATGTTCATGTTTAATGTGTTGACCTATTTAAACTGCAAACCTGAGATGGGCACCTATTATTAAATAAGCATAACAACATACAGGCAAAAAAAATAGCATCTAAATAAAGTGTCTGAGATTTAATGTAGATTTTAGATCTACAGACTAGTTTTAATTATCTGTACAGTATTGTTAGCAAGAAGCCACAGGTTATAACAATTCTGTTATGGTGTTTTAAATGCATTCTTGCTTGCTTTAGCCATCCAAAATGCCTTGCTTAGAATTAAAAGTCAAAAAGATGTTTTTTACCTGGACCTACAGTATATCCTTATAGTATAATTATTTATTAAGGTCATTTTTAAAGAAGAATTATTTTACCTATTGCTTTGTGTTTTTATTAAGCATTTTTATCATATGATTTAACATGCCATATTCTTTATGCTGGCACAATTTTAGCATTATTCACTATAATTATATCAAATTAAGGCATTACAGTTTATGATTTTGTTAATGTTTATCTCATTGAATATTTAGGATTAATTGGAGATCTGAATTAAATTAAAAAGTCATTATGGGAACAAAAGGATCTGTAAAATTGTGTCAGCTTTTCATTACAGTCTACATAAACCTTTTTGATGGATTCATAATTGATCACATTTCATTTTACTGTTTGTCTCTGTCTCTTTCTGGCTGAATTCAACTGATGTCTGTGCAATATTTCGTAAAAGGATATGAGAAATCCCGAAGTTTAAACAACATAGCTGGCTTGACTGGCAATGCCCTGAGACTGTCTCCAGTAACATCACCCTACAGTTCACCTTGTCCTTTAAGACGTTCTCGATCTCCCATTCCATCTATCTTGTAAAGCAGACTACATCAATCTGACAAATAGAATTCTCTCAAGTACTATTCACCACATAATGGAAATAATTAAATGTAGCATTAACTCTAGGATCTTCCCAGACAGGATTAATTCATCTGGAGATTCTAGGAAACACCACTTTGTCAGCAAATCATTTTCTATAATGCATTTTAAGTTATTAAACCTATGGAGTTTGTGCATATCTACTGACCAACCAGTTTCTTTCTGGCAATAAAGAGGATAGATTTTGGATTAATCGGCCAGTATATTTAATAATTACATATATTTTCAGGGAAATACAGCTATACCAATGTGCTTCCAAATGATAGCCAACACTTCATTGAACGTTCATTTCTTGTGAGTTTCTGATCCATTCTGAAGATGTCTGGGATCCCGTCTTAGAGCTCGCAGTGTAACAGATCAGATCATTTGCATGGACCATTCCGTCTACACATCACATCAGCGCAATGTTGCAGATTACTGGGGCTACCAAATGGCTCTGAATATAAGCTTGGCATCGTATCATCCGCTAATTAGTTGTCCTGCCAGTAGGAATTTGCTTTTACTTTTACTTTAGTTGGTATTTTTCTTTAGCTGACTTTGACTTGTTTTATTCTGTGCTAAAATCTTGTAATAGAGTATCGAAATGTCTCTGGTTGTTTGCACACAGATAACTGCAAAGAGGTTGTCATAACTGGTTACACGCAAGCAGAGGCCAGATCTCTTTCTTAATGGCTTGGGAAGGCACAATACATGTGAAAAAGGTAAATGCCATCCAGGCTTGCAATTTTAAGTTAGAAGATCTTCTTTTCACACCAGGGTTCTTCAACATTTTCACAGGCAGAATTTTAAAAACATAGAAAGATTCAAATCTTGTACTAAATGTGTGAATTTAATCAAGAGGGGTTTGAATATAATGAGGTTTTTTTGACCAGCCTTAAACATCTAGACTAAAATTTTGCATATTTTCAAGTCAACGTTTTATCTATTTTGTTTTCTTTAAAGTTGTTTGTCATATATGTTCATGTTGGTTTGTCTAACCAAATGTTAAGTTGTTTCATTCACCTCTCTCAAAACACTCAAATTGTGCCTGTACACAACTGGTTCAAGGCTGCATTCTTTTCTTTTGCATTTTGCTGTGTTTTATGTGCTTTGAGTATGGTTGATGTCTTTTTAAGCTGAATTAATCAGGAAGTAAAGCCATTACTCTTAACTTGGAATCATGAGAGGTATACACTCCTGTAGTGATGGTCACTTAATGCAGTAATTCTATTAAAAGTTAAGTCAATATTTTAAATATATTAGGATTAAATGTAAATTGTTACAGTGTAAATACCAGCATCACCAGCCAGCTTGCAGATGGCAAAACATATTAACTGTTTATATATATTTTTTAATTGTTGTTGGTCCCTTTAAATTAACAGATATGATTATCATATAATAGCTTCATCAGAAATATAGACTAGAGTAGATATTTTATCTATTCATCAGTGATCCTCAAGTTTTGTATTTTGCACTTTGTATGGTACATCGACATGGATTGTTCTGTAGTTATTCACACACTGTTGTTAAATAATTCCTGAGCTAATCTGGTCCAGTGAGTACCACTGATTTGGGTATAAAAAGAGAAAATATTCTAATATATATATATATAAGGCCATAGCTGCTGACAATAATCCGGGCTGAGTGCAGGGGCTGCCAAGTGCTGTGATATTTCCTCACACCCATGTGTAAGCAACTCTGACTCCACTGTGTGCTCATGGCTGATCCTCCTGGAGATAAGAGACAACATAAGTGCAGCATGGAGGAGGATGGTGGGAGCCAGCTACTGCACTGACAGAGCTGCTGTAGATGTGACAAGACAGCACATAGCCAGCAGCCCCTGCACTCGGCCCGGATTTTTGGCAGTAGCCATGACTTTTACTCTGCAGTGATCCCCGACCCCCAGCGTAGCCTCATCAGCCAGGATCAGTGTTGTGAGAACAGCAACACTTTCCCTCAATTTTCAAAAACAGATTGTTCCCAAAATTTTCAAATGTGGGTCGCATTAGGCAAGTTTTTGGGATAGCAACCCCCCCTCCCCCCGCCAGAAATACAGAATGTCTGCTGTAAAGAAAACACACACTGAACAATGGACAAGTTGGTTTTGAACATCAGGATTTTATTATCCTGACCAAAATCTCAATCCATTCTCCCATTTATTAACTACAAATTTGTAAAGATCTTTAAAAGTCTTTTTCACGTGACTGTACTGCAGAGTTGACACAGAAGTGAAAATGATTCACGAATCATACTTTCAGCAGTATATAGCTTTCTCAAAAATAAATTAAACTCAATTCTGTGGGATTAGTTATTTATTTAATTGTATTTATAAAGCACCAACATATTACGCAGCGGTGGACATTAGTTTAGGTTACAGACACTATTTAGGGGTGACATACAGCAATACAGGAATACAAGAAAAAGCAGATCACGCAGCACCGTATGAATACAAGGTAATGCTTAGTCAGTCACTGGATGGGAGCATGCCAGTTTAGTTGCCAGATAAGTTCTCTATGTAGAAAAAACACTGCTAGTAAAGTATCTGAACCATCCATGCAAAGTACCATTCTAAATTGTATCAGCAATGTAGTTACATTAAAATAGTACAACTGGATTCTTCATGCTAACATTGTAAAATCTTACCACAGACCAGCCAAAAAAAGTAAAATAAAATATTCATAGCTTTTATTGCAGAGATATGCAAAGGTCTGGTACCTGTATTTTTATAGCGTAGAATAATGTATCAGTGAGGTGTAATTAGTATATGCTCTTAAATTGGTCTTGCAAATAATACTATATTACATCCCAAATTAAAGTGTAAATATTTTCAGGCCAATTTTATTTAAAAAAGTAATCGTCAGCATTTAGATAATTCTGTCCATTACAGCAAGAGATGTGATGTTTTGGGCTGGTGATATAGAACAGAAAATAAGAAAGGCTCAAAAGCAATTTAAGTGACCTTGAGATTGTTGAACTATCCCTGACTGTCATTCTCTTATTAGTTGACCAATGATAATCTTTACTAATACTATTTAAGTATAATATATTGACTGTAACAAGTCCCAAAGCATGAGTTGCATGCCAGTTTTATATTAAATATATTTGCTAACATACATTAAGGGATTAATATAATATTTGGTGCTGCTGTTATTGACTACAGTGTTATACGGAATTTATCATGGATTTGTGACTGCTGAAAAGGGGACAGTGGAATTTAGCCATAACAAGGACTATACTGGAAAGAAACTCCTGCTGGTGAATCGGCCTTAGATGTAAGCTTCCCATGCTTCAAAGTAGTGAATGAGATCTGATGTCCAGCTCAATCTGCAAAGTGCAACAATCACAGACTGAGTTGTTTCAGTTGCCGGAGACCAGAAAGGTCTTCATTAGCAAATTAGCTGTAAATAAATGTGAGCATGGAATATCAGCTATTTTCCTCAATCTAAGTACATGTTCGATTGTATGGTTCTCATCAATTGCCGTGTGTGTATATAAACCCCATAAATTTTGGGTTACCTCACAATCCCTGCAGTACTCTAGTCTGTGCTGTAGATTGTATAGAAATGCACATAAAAGGTGTGTGATAACTTATCATGATCTGTATAAGCAGATATATCTTCATTTACTATTATTATTACTATGTGTACTGCAGATTATGTATAGTAGGCTCACTTTTACTAAGTGGTGCTATTACATGAGATGTATTGCAGGCCAAATAGACACAAACCTACCAATTTGTTAATGTGTGTCTTATAGTATGGTCTTCTAAAACACCACTACTTAGTAATCATGGGCAGTAAATAAAACAAGAAAATCACAAAATGTGTGTATTGTAACTTCTTACTTTACCCTAGAATGTTAAATATGCCAGAGTTATTTTATCATTAAAATGTACCCATCTGTTCACTGGCATTTCTTAGCCACCCATTCTATAAGATAAAGTTTAAGTATTATTCTGACCGATATGATCATGGTGGCAGCAAATAAATTGATAGTGTGTGATTAACTCCATTGCTTTGTCATCACTAAATAAACCCAGCAGCATAAATATTTGTTGTATAAAAATATTGATTTTTATTTTTTGCCAAGGAGAGATATATCTTTTTATCTGTATTGTGCTATAAGAATGTGAATTGTTACCTGTTATTCTGTCTATGAAAATGTATATTTCAGTTGATACAATAAAATATTTTCCTTTATTTAAATAACCATTTTTACCAGTTCTGTCATTTTGTTTGTGTGCAAAAAAAAAAAAAAAATAGGAAAAGAAAAGCCCCACTTTGCCTATTTTCCATTTTAATGCTGTGTCATATTTCTGTGGTCCGGATGTATTGTATTCAACAAAACTTCAGTTTAATATGAAACAGCTTATTAAGAAACAGGCTTGCTAATTAAAGTAATGAAACACTAATCTTAGTAAGCACCACATTTAAATCACGATGCTCTGAAAAAAAATCTGTATTAAGGTTTAACGAAGATAAACTATCAAAACACACATTTTATTTATGAATGCATGGTTATCCCTTAATCAGTGATTCCTCATATCCTTTTCATATGATAAGCTCAAACCACTGAAACAGTCTCAAAACTTTGGCCCATATGCAATCAACGTTTTGTCCTGAGTTCTCTCCTGGGTGATAAATCTTGTATTCTCTTTAATACAACTTTCAAGCATTTTACAATTGAAAAGGTAAATAAATGTTGGTGAAAAAGTACTATCTAAATTATTCTGAATATTTTCTTGCTTGCTGGTGGCAGGGGCATTTTTAGGCATAAGCAGTACAGGCCACTTCCTGGAGTGCCATTGGTCCTGGGGGGCACCATGTCCCTGATTAAGCCCCACCCCCAAACTAGCCAACCTCCCAAACAAAGTCGTGCCCCCACAGGTGTTTGTACCTCCTTCTGTCCTCTTGTGCCACCTTCTGTCACCTTGAGCCACCTTCAGTCCCCTGTGCTACCTCTGCCCCCCCCTCTGTGTCCCTCTGTCCCCCTGTGCCGCCTTCTGTCTCCCTTTCTGCCTCCTTCTTTCTCCCTTTGTTTCTTGTGTGTCTCCCTTTGTGTCTCCTTTTATCTCCTTATTCCTCCTTCAGTCCCCCTTTGCCACCTCTGCCCTCCTGTGCATCCAGAGATGGATTAAAGTGAAATGGTAACCTAGGAAAGCAACGACTTTGGGCCCACACCTGAGTGCCACCTAGCTTACTTGGGGGTTAGCATAGATTGGGTCCCTCCTCTCTCTCTAGGCCCTAGGCACCTGTCTAAGTACCTTGTGGATGATCTGGCTCTGTTTGCATCCCTCTTTGCCTCCCTCTGTCCCACTGTGCCCTTGTCCCACTATCTGTTTCCTTCCTCCTCCTGCACTCCCCCATCCAGTGTGTAAAGGCAGAGTTTAGTGCAGCAGAAGCTGTGCTCTAACCTCCCCTTTGGAGTCCAGTGCTGTGCAGCCATCCTGTCTGTTTTTCTGCTCCCTCTAGTGCTGGCTCTCTACATAAAATGTGTAATCACGGTACATGCTGTTGGAGATGCTGGGCACTAGGGTGAGTGTGAGGGGACATGCAGAAACACAGCACTGGACTCCAGCGGAGAGGTGACTGCACAGCTTCTGCTGTGCTATACTCCGCCTTTACACACTAAGCTGGGGTAGTGCAGGAAGGAGGTGTGCAATGAAAAGCACCAGGATCAACGGGTTGTTTGTATCTCAGGGACTTACTGTATTATGCTTCCATCGAGAGGCGGGGGGGGCGCTAACATAGGACTTCTTGTCTGCAGTGACAAAAAGGCTTGAGACACCCCTAGCTGGTGGTTTAAAAGGCATTTTATTGACAAGATGTGGAAATATCACCTAGGAGAAAACTTAGGAGAAAGAGGTAATTGCATATGGGCCACTGTGTGTAATTTGTGTGTTAGTTCTAATGAGTGCAGTGTAGTGACCATGAGGGCTTATTCAAAGTAGGACATTGCGGAGCTGCGTTATAAACTCTTGTAACTCAGCTCACTGCACTGCAATGATAATCCTATGGGATGTTCACAGTGTGAAATTAGCATCACATTGTAATGTTTAGCACTATGGTAATGCACTGATGCAGTGCGTTACCTCTAACCGCACATGTAACCAGGTACACAAAAGCATACTTTTCACTGCCTGAATGCTTTACTGTACCTACTGTACGCGACAGTAATGCAGCGTTAATCTGCGTTACCACCTTTTTTTGCGTGACTTTGTAATGCTGCGTTGTGACTTGCATTACAATGCAACGCCCCATTGTGAATGTAGCCTGAATGCTGTATAAACCTGGGAAACTGGACAGCATAGTACCTGAAATATAAAGTATAAATAGCCAGCATTTCATTTCATCACACTGGAAAGACTGATACAACATAAAAATGAAAAGTGCACATTGATTGTGTGGAGCTCAGTGTTCAGGGAACTATGTGAATTTTTCTTCATAGATTTTATTTAAAAAAAATGTTGTATTTATATCAGTAAATGCAATATGAGTTCCAGGATGGACTTTAATGGACTGGTTAAGAGTTGTTTAGGTTACTTCAGCAATAGGCTAATAATTTCTTGCTATCCTCAAGTGGTGTGTGTGTGCGTGTATATGTATGTATATATATATATATGTATGTATATATATATATATACATATATATATATATATATATATATATATATATATATATACACGCACACACACACCACTTGAGGATAGCAAAAAATTATTAGCCTATTGCTGAAGTAACCTAAACAACTCTTAACCAGTCCATTAAAGTCCATCCTGGAACTCATATTGCATTTACTGATATAAATACAACATTTTTTTTAAATAAAATCAGGTTTTATCAGTCATGTTGTATAAAATTTCACACAGTATTGATTACTTACCTTTCTTAGTGGAGTTTTGTTGGAACACAATTTGGGCAAATGAAAAGAGATTTTAGAGAACCTCAGAAACCTAAAGCAAAATGTCATAGCAGGAAAAAAAATTACAAATACATTGTGTGAAACTTCAGAAACCCACCATGAAAAAATAGAAAAAATAGAACATAGAAAAAATAGAAAAAACTGCTACTTTCTGAATGTAAAGCCATACAAATATACACCACGCAATACTCAGAGAGGTAGCCAACGCCTCAGGTAGAAGATATAGTAAAACAAACATACAGTGCCCAAGCATACCATACTTTTAATACAATGCAAGCACAATGAACTCCCTTATAAAAAAGTGATGGACGTAATCAAAAGTCCAATTTAAAAGGATAAATTCAAAACAAACCTTGGTAGACACTACTTAGTGTGCTCTGAAAATGAGATGAGTTCTCCTTTTAATTATGTATCAGATTCCCCACTACCACACCCAGTCAGCAATTAATTTACCCTCTATGTTAGACCATGTAATATGTGGTCCAACATAGATAGTGGGTTGATTGCTGACCTGGTGTGGTAGTAGTGAATAAAGGTTTTTGGAGCAGCACTGACTGTGAATCTGACACCTACCTTTGGTAGAAGTTAAGGATTTTCAGCCATCTCTTACACATGATAACTTCTGTGGTTATGAGTCCACTATAAAAAAAGCATAAAAGGGACACTATAATGAGTGGAATATGGACATTGCTGTATTTATTTCCCTTTAAATCATGCCAATTGTTTGGCAGCTGTGCTGATCCTCTTGGCTGAAGTATTTTCTGAATCACACACCTGAAACAAGCAAGCTGGAAATATGGGCAAACTTTAATCTCAGCTATGGCAGTTTCTAGGCTAAATATCTCTCAGGTGAGTGTTTATAATATAGAAGAGAGATCTGCCAGTATTAGGTAGTCCCCAATATAAGTAGCCATTGGAAGCACCCCATATAGGTAGCCAGATATGACCCCCACTATAAGTATCCAGAGGTGAGTCACACAGTATTAGGTAGTCTCCGGTATTGGTAGCCGGAGGTAGCCTAGTTGGTAGCCTAGTATAAGGTAGCCAGAAATTGCCCTACAGTATAGTTAGTCAGATGTGACCCTCCAGTATTGGAGGCCAGATGCTCACCCATTATTATGTAGCCAGAGAAGGTACTCCCTAGTACAGGTAGCCACAGGAGCCACCAGTATTAGGTAGCAAGAGGCCCCTGCAGTATAAATAGCCAGATGTGACAACCAGTATAGGAAACTAGAAAAGCACCCAGTATTGGGTTGCCTTACAGGATACCCTCCCTCACTATTATTAGCCACAGGAGCCACCAATATTAGGTAGTAAGAGGCCCCTGCAGTATAGGTAGCCAGACAGGACAACCAGTATAGGAAACTAGAAAAGCACCCAGTATTAGGTTGCTTGACAGGATACCCTCTCTCACTATTATTAGCCAGAGGAGCCCTGAGTATTAGGAAGCCAGAGAAGGCAGTGTCAGTAGCCATTGCCAAATGTGACCCCCACTATAGGTATCCAATGGAACCCCTAGTATTAGGTAGCCAGAGAAGGACCCCCAGTGCAGGTTGCCAAATGTGACCCTCGATATAGCTACCACCCAGTATTAGGTAGCCAAAAGGGCCTCTTTATTATAGGTAGACAAATGTGAGCTCTAGTATAGGTAGCCGGATAAGCTCCCAGTATAAGGTTGCTAGAGGGCCTCCAATATAGGAAGCCAAAGGAGCCCCAAATACTAGGTAGCCAAAGAGGCTCTCCTTCATCCACAGTGGCTAGCTGAGTGGAAGAGTGAAGTGACTTTTTAAATCAAAAAGTATGCACCTGGAAACACTCAGGGTACAAGGTAGCAAATTATTATTATTATTATTTAGTATTTATATAGCACCAACATCTTCCACAGCGCTGTACAGAGTATACTATCTTGTTGCTAACTGTCCCTCTAGTCTAGTCCCTACCTTCTAGTCATATATGTCTTTGTATGTATCATGTAGTGTATGTATCATAGTCTAGGGCCAATTTTTAAGGAGAAGCCAATTAACATATCTGTATGTTTTTGGGATGTGGGAGTAAACCAGAGTGCCCGGAAGAAACCTATGCAGACACAGGGAGAACATACAAACTCCTTGCATATGTTGACCTGACTGAGATTCAAACCAGGGACCCAGCGCTGCAAGGCAACAGTGCTAACCACTACACCACCGTGCTGCCCACGCATGCATCAGCAAATTACACAATAATTTCATGTGTCATCACCACAGAGACACTAACCCAATATTCATAAGCCATTAACAGTCCACGGGTTAGTAGATTCGCATTGGTTGGCAAGCAGTTAACATCAAGCAGTATTAAAGAGAACCCGAGGTGGGAATTACTTTTACTATTGGGGCACAGAGGCTGGTTGTGCGCACTAAGACCAGCCTCTGTTGCCCCATCGTGTGTCTCCATGTCCCCCCTGCTCGCCGCTATACCCCCCGCATTGCTGGCGACACGCAGCGTGTCGCCAGCTCAATGTTTACCTTGCGCTGTCAGTCAGCGCCGCTCCCCCGCCTCCTCCGCATCGGCGCCACCAGCCGCGTCACTTCCCTCCTATCAGCGGGAGGGAAGGGACACGGGCGGGTGCGCCGATGCGGAGGAGGCAGGGGAGCAGCGCTGACTGACAGCGCAAGGTAAACATTGAGCTGGCGACACGCTGCGTGTCGCCAGCAATGCGGGGGGTATAGCGGCGAGCAGGGGGGACATGGAGACACACGATGGGGCAACAGAGGCTGGTCTTAGTGCGCACAACCAGCCTCTGTGCCCCAATAGTAAAAGTAATTCCCACCTCGGGTTCTCTTTAAGGCTGGTTCACACAAGCTTCTGCTGAGCTTTTGCTTAGCGTCTCGTTGAAACGCTGTGCTTTTTTTCAAGAATGCCAGCAATTAACAGCTAAGTTTTAGTGGCTTTTGAAGGTTTTTAATCGCTTTCAGTAGAGCGTTTCATTTTCTGGCTTTTGGTGGCTTTTTCAGGAAGTATATGGAAAGGCTGTGATTTTATGGGCTTTCACCAGCTTTTGCTGGCTTTCAAATGCCTTCTGGAAGCTGCATGTTGCTTTTGAGATAAGACGAGACGCAGGGATCAACTGCCATTTTAAGCCCATACACCACCATTCACCACCATTCTCCAGACCCTGGGCAAGCACATGTCTGAGCCGGGCAGGGGACAAACATAAATAGGGGGAGCTGACTGCTTGGTCTGTAAGGTATCACAGCATTCAGCAGGGAACAGACCCTGCCTTTTACAAGTGACTTACTTCTGTAGGATCCAGCGATGGATCTTTATAATCATTCTTCACACACACCAAAATAGCTTCAGCTCCCCAAATTGTCATTAATACAGCAAGTTGTATAACACCATTCCAATAAGTAAGACAAATCAAGCTTTGAACAGTTGAATGTGCTGCAATGAGAGTAGATAAATAAAGCAATTAAGACCAATGGGCTAAAGTGAATAGAGAGAGTATAACTACATGTATAAAAAGAAGAGAAAAAGAAGAGAAACCACTAAAATAGTACCACTAAAAAGCTGATAAAAAAAGTCTTAAAGGCAAGGCACAGGAGAAAAAGAAACAAAACACAATGCAATAAAGGAAAAGACAAGATACCGAGTACAATATAAAATCTCACCCAATCTTGTAGAAAAATAAAGCATTGGGTCTGTAGTGCCTGTAAAACAAGTACAAAATAAGACATGATGGTATTTTTTAAAATGGCATACAAAGAATAATTCACATGGCTTATTAATTGCACTAATGCATATAGTAGACCGCACACTCCATAACGAATGACTAAGCATGTAATAATACACCAAACCCAGTAATGGCCAACATAATGTACATCTTAATCAAAGAAAATTGCTGTGCAGAATGGCTAATACATAGATCATAGTTAGACTGTACTGCATCTCAGCTATACTGTACCAGCAGTGGCTGAATAGTGTAATGGTTAAGGGCTCTGCCTCTGACACAGGAGACCTGGGTTCAAATCTCGGCTCTGCCTGTTCAGTAAGCCAGCACCTATTTCAGTAAGGAGTTTCTTGGGCAAGTCTCCTTAACACTGCTACTGCCTACTGAGTGCGCTCTAGTGGCTGCCTCGCAAGCGCTTTGAGTCCGACAGGAGAAAGGCGCTATACAAATACTACAAATACTGCCATTACCTAATTTACCAGCCAACAACTATTGTACAAAAATAAAGGTGTCTAGTAAAAATAGAGGCCATTGATTTAAGACCTAAAAACATATTGTAATTACAGTACATTTGAAAAAAGAAATGTGTACTATTGCTCCTGATTCAGAATTGCACCTGGGTAGGTGTATTGCGTATTATAATCACATTACATATTGGTAGAAATGATCAAATTGCACATAAACTAGCATCATAACGAAATAGAGCATGTAAATCAAATTGTACTTTGATTAGCAGCATAACGTATATTACGCATTGGTCAGCAATATCACGCTGACTGGCCAAGTGTCACGGTTTCGCCTTGACACTAACGACTTGCAATCTCTATCCCGGCATCACGGGGCACTGGTCAAATGTACCGACCATTTCACAGAGCAGGAGAGTTTGCAGTTAATTGTTTCACTGCCCAGAATCTTTGCAGAGAACACTAAAATACATGCATCACATCACACTCTGCAGCTTTGCCTCACGCTGAACTTTATCAGTAGCACAACAACATAAAACTGCAGCAAGAAAGGTCTTGAAGTTGAGAGGGAGTGAGATAGAGATCTCTACCCTGGCTATCTAGTTACAGAGCATCTGAGTAGTGAGGTGGGTATCTTATCTTTCAATATGCTTGTGGAGTGCTAGAAATCCTGTATGGATCAATCATATTCGCTGCATTCCTCTGTGCTATTGCTTTGATTAATAACCCATATTGTGATACAAGATCCTTAATTAGGGATATTTGTGTGATTTTATGCATTTACAGTCCTGGGACTAGAGTTATGAACTTGTAGGCACTGTGTTAACATTTCTGATATGTAAAGTTTTTTGCCAGAAATAAAGAATTTAATATTTTGCACATTTCGGTCTTTATTTTCTTATTTAATATATTCATAACTCTTCATGTAGAGCTATTTACGCTAATTTATATCCTTTATCACATATGTGTGCTGTGATTATTCTTTAAATAGCTTGCCTACCATTGCTCCGTGCGCCAATCTCTGCATAGGATGGAGGGGGAAACTGTATAGGGAAGGGGCGTGGTTTTGATAAACTGGGCCGTGGCTAAAGGTGTGGCAGGGGCGTGTCTTCGTGTCCCTTTTTTCCTGGCTCCAAAAGTTGGGAGGTATGATTACGCATTGAGTTGACGAAGCTGTACATATATTTGATAAATACTTTATGAATGGTGTGACAAAACATGCCCTGTTAATCACAATTTGAGGAGCCATAACTATTTTGGAGTATGTGAAGAACAATAATAAAGATTTTTTTTGTGAATTTCAAACCTAGAGTTATTTGCATTGGGTATCCCTCCAAAGACACACATTGCTAAGAGGGGTGCAGTGAACACCCTTTGGAATAACCTCGCTAAAAATCCAGTTCATAGGTGGGTAACATGATGACATAAGTGGCTGGAGCCATAGAGACAGGGTCACCTAGAAGGAAGGTGGGTGTTAGGAACCTGTTCAGGACTTGATCTACCTGCTGGTGGCAGTGTGTGCGGGACTTATGTACTTTCTATATCCACCACCAGGGGGCTGTGCACTTCACGTCATCAAACTTGCAATCCTCAGTCTTACCTGCAGATGGCATCAGACTCTGGAGTTTCTTGGGACTTCCACCTCCTGCCAGCAGAGGTCAACCTGCTTGGGACTTTGCAGGCCGATCTGCTGACACACCCAATGCTCACCTTACTTAAGACCAGCTCTCATTACAGCAGGTGCCAGAACATCACATAGCTTCCCCTGTGCTTGTTGAACTCTGGTCTCCTGTATTCCTGGTCCTTTGTATTTCTGGTCCTATCCTGATTATCTGGTATTTGATTTATGGCTAGCCACTGACCTTGCTTCTGTGTTGCGATCTTGTACTGCGATCTGATGTGTATATGTATATATTGTATAGAACCTGTATATTGTTCCTGTGTGGTTTCCTCAAATAAGTATATACTGTATATTTGTGTATGACTTCTTAGTTAGACTAGTTAGGGTTTTGGTTGCACTATTCATTTGTTTGTATATACACTGTGTGGTTGTGCTTAATAAACACCATTCACTTATTTCTGTGTTCAGTCTCCTTATATCCTGCTGCAAACAGTGATCACCTGTGCTTGCTCTGTGGGGTTTGTAACAGTATGTTCTGGCCATTCTGATCACTGCAGCTTGATATATATCGAAGGGCTGATAAAACTTCCTGTCTGTGAAGTTTATCCACCCGGTCATTCATAATGAACTCCAGTGAGATGTACTATTATATGTTGCTGGCTGATGAGGAGGGAGATCACTGCAGACAGATTTTCTCTGAGTATCCCAAGAATGATCTCCTCCACCTGATCAAACAGCTGCAGGATAATGTGCAGCAAGGTGTGTTCTGCAGACAGGAGGTCCAGCCATTGCTAGAAATCTGGAGCAATCTGTCAGTTTCTGGTTATCCTAGCAATGATCTGGATCCACCTTATGATCTGATAATGGTGGAGATGTTACTTGATTTATTGGAGGATGATGAGGATTACTTTGTTGAATATTATTCCAACAAATCTAAAGAGTTCCGGTTAGAATGTTCCAACTCTGTTTTGTGTCTGTCTAACAGGAGGGTTTGTAGTTTTGAAATGATTGCTCCTCTAGTTGGTGCATGGAATAAAATATCTTTCATATGTGACAACCCTGATCTTCACCCTGTCACTACCGCCTCTCCTCTGTTCTCTGACCAGAGTTCACAGCACTTAGTCATGAGTAAACAGCCTGTATACCCGTTACCCGTAGCAACCACCTCCAAGGACTTTCATTCATTTGCACCTGTGACTCCAAATATCTCAGCCTCTGCATGTACTCAAATCAGATCCACTACCCGGGCCAAACAGCACTCAGCTACAACCAAAGAACCTGCTAACCCGTTGCCCATAGAAACAACCTCCCAGAATACTTATTTACCTGCTCCTGTGATCCGGAAGAGTGCAGCCTCTCTTCAGACCGCAATTAGATCCACGCCTTGGTCTAAGGAGTACCCTGTCACTACGCAAAAGTCCATGTTGCCATCGCCCATAGCAACCACTCCTAAATTCTCTCAGTTGCCTGCATCTGTGACTCAGATTAGATCCTCACCCTGCTTCAAACCTAAAGTGGCATTTAAGAATAAACGCAAATTCTTTCCAACCTCATCAATTAACCACATACAGTCTTCACTGCAATCTGCATCTTCAAAATGCACCCTGCAACCTGAATTACCAGCAGCTTCTCTTCAAATCAATCCTGTAACAGCCCTGCCTCCAGCCACTCCAGTAGCAGAATTTTGCACCTTGTCAGCAGAGACTTTGTTTCAGCCTGCAGAAGGTAATTCTCCTGCAAGTCTTATGGACTGTAATCAGCCTGCACAGCCTATAGACTGTATTCCTCCTGCAATGTCTGCAGGTGGTAATCCTCATGCAAATGTTATGGACTGTAATCAGCCTGCACAGCCTATAAACTGTATTCCTCCTACCATGTCTGCAGACTGCAATATCTCTACAAAGCTTATGACTTGTATTTTTCCTGCCATGCCTGCAGAATGCCATATTTCTACAAAACTTATGGACTGTAATCCACCTGCAAACTGTATTTCTCCTGTAAAAGTTATGGACTGTAATCTACCTACACAGCCTGCAAACTGTATTCCTTCTGTAAAAATTAAGGACTGTTATCCTCCTGCAGACTGCAATATCTCTGCAATGCCTATAAACTGTAATCTCCCTGCAATGCCTGCAGCCCTCCAGCCTCTGTCAGAATCTGCAGCCCTCCAGCCTCTGTCAGAATCTGCAGCCCTCCAGCCTCTGTCAGAATCTGCAGCCCTCCAGCCGCTGTCAGACCCTGCAGCCCTCCAGCCGCTGTCAGACCCTGCAGCCCTCCAGCCGCTGTCAGACCCTGCAGCCCTCCAGCCGCTGTCAGACCCTGCAGCCCTCCAGCCGCTGTCAGACCCTGCAGCCCTCCAGCCGCTGTCAGACCCTGCAGCCCTCCAGCCGCTGTCAGACCCTGCAGCCCTCCAGCCGCTGTCAGACCCTGCAGCCCTCCAGCCGCTGTCAGACCCTGCAGCCCTCCAGCCGCTGTCAGACCCTGCAGCCCTCCAGCCGCTGTCAGACCCTGCAGCCCTCCAGCCGCTGTCAGACCCTGCAGCCCTCCAGCCGCTGTCAGACCCTGCAGCCCTCCAGCCGCTGTCAGACCCTGCAGCCCTCCAGCCGCTGTCAGACCCTGCAGCCCTCCAGCCGCTGTCAGACCCTGCAGCCCTCCAGCCGCTGTCAGACCCTGCAGCCCTCCAGCCGCTGTCAGAATCTGCAGCCCTCCAGCCGCTGTCAGACTCTGCAGCCCTCCAGCCGCTGTCAGAATCTGTAAACTTTCAACCACTTGCAGAGTTTGCTCACTCCCAGCCATTTGGTGAGCATTCTGATTTCCAGCCTCCAGCACAGTTTGCAGTGTTCCAACCTCCAGCACAGTTTTTACAGACTTCATCATCTGCCATTCCTACTCCTTCATCTACCATACCTGTACGACCTTCACAGACTCCTGTTGCATCTGCCCGGCCTCTACAGACTCCTGCTGTTGCCTCTGCCCGGCCTCTACAGACTCCTGTTGTCTCTGCCCGGCCTCTACAGACTCCTGTTGTCTCTGCCCGGCCTCTACAGACTCCTGTTGTCTCTGCCCGGCCTCTACAGACTCCTGTTGTCTCTGCCCGGCCTCTACAGACTCCTGTTGTCTCTGCCCGGCCTCTACAGACTCCTGTTGTCTCTGCCCGGCCTCTACAGACTCCTGTTGTCTCTGCCCGGCCTCTACAGACTCCTGTTGTCTCTGCCCGGCCTCTACAGACTCCTGTTGTCTCTGCCCGGCCTCTACAGACTCCTGTTGTCTCTGCCCAGCCTCAACAGACTCCTGCTGTTGTCTCTGCCCGGCCTCTACAGACTCCTGCTGTTGTCTCTGCCCGGCCTCTACAGACTCCTGCTGCTGCCTCTGCCCGGCCTCTACAGACTCCTGCTGCTGCCTCTGCCCGGCCTCTACAGACTCCTGCTGCTGCCTCTGCCCGGCCTCTACAGACTCCTGCCCGGCCTCTACAGACTCCTGCTGCTGCCTCTGCCCGGCCTCTACAGACTCCTGCTGCTGCCTCTGCCCGGCCTCTACAGACTCCTGCTGCTGCCTCTGCCCGGCCTCTACAGACTCCTGCTGCTGCCTCTGCCCGGCCTCTACAGACTCCTGCTGCTGCCTCTGCCCGGCCTCTACAGACTCCTGCTGCTGCCTCTGCCCGGCCTCTACAGACTCCTGCTGCTGCCTCTGCCCGGCCTCTACAGACTCCTGCTGCTGCCGCTGCCCGGCCTCTACAGACTCCTGCTGCTGCCGCTGCCCGGCCTCTACAGACTCCTGCTGCTGCCGCTGCCCGGCCTCTACAGACTCCTGCTGAACAGCCTGTCGTTGTCCAGTCTGCTGCCCAGCTCATTATTCCACCTGATGTTCTATGGTCTGTTGCCTGCCAGTCCGCTGCCCTGCCTACCTTGCTGGTAGGTGATCTTCAGTTTACTGTCCTACCTGATGTTTGCCTGTCTGCTATTGCCTTTTGTTTGGAACTTATGACTACCACTCCCTCCCAGCCTCAACAAGTGCTTCTGAACCAGGTGCCTGCAGTTGCCTCTGTCATCCCAGGATCCTCAACCCCAGGGTTCTCTGTTCCCTTACCAGGGATAAGGCCATTCCTGTTGCTAGCCTTGCCAGCCTTGTTGACAGTTCTGTATAGGAAACCCCAGTTTTTTGTGGCTTGTCTCCAGGCTTCTCCTCACTGTGAGTTCCTGCCCTTTGACCTCTGCTGCTCTCCTGAATCCGGTGACCCCTGGAGGAGAGGGAGAGTCCTTGGTTGGCTTCTCTTGCCTTCAGGATGGGTTGCCAGGCCCTTGGGCATTGGTAAGGACTCCATTGGGGTTGCCAGTGCCCTCTGGGAGTTTAAAAACTTTCTTACAGGCAGATGGTATCTGGGTTTAGGTAAAATGTGTTGGTTTCAGAGCCTGTGGATTATGCTTCGGAGTACAGCCATTATTCTGGGTATCCTGCATCCCTGGTTGACGGCATTGGCAGGGGATTTTCAGGATGGCTCTGGGGACCCTGGTGGTGGTACTTCCTGTGTGATTCAGACCAACTCAGGCTCTGGAGATTACCGTGGTTGTTGGAGCGTCCTGAGGCCGCTCCTTAAGGGGGGGGTACTGTTAGGAACCTGTTCAGGACTTGATCTACCTGCTGGTGGCAGTGTGTGCGGGACTTATGTACTTTCTATATCCACCACCAGGGGGCTGTGCACTTCACGTCATCAAACTTGCAATCCTCAGTCTTACCTGCAGATGGCATCAGACTCTGGAGTTTCTTGGGACTTCCACCTCCTGCCAGCAGAGGTCAACCTGCTTGGGACTTTGCAGGCCGATCTGCTGACACACCCAATGCTCACCTTACTTAAGACCAGCTCTCATTACAGCAGGTGCCAGAACATCACATAGCTTCCCCTGTGCTTGTTGAACTCTGGTCTCCTGTATTCCTGGTCCTTTGTATTTCTGGTCCTATCCTGATTATCTGGTATTTGATTTATGGCTAGCCACTGACCTTGCTTCTGTGTTGCGATCTTGTACTGCGATCTGATGTGTATATGTATATATTGTATAGAACCTGTATATTGTTCCTGTGTGGTTTCCTCAAATAAGTATATACTGTATATTTGTGTATGACTTCTTAGTTAGACTAGTTAGGGTTTTGGTTGCACTATTCATTTGTTTGTATATACACTGTGTGGTTGTGCTTAATAAACACCATTCACTTATTTCTGTGTTCAGTCTCCTTATATCCTGCTGCAAACAGTGATCACCTGTGCTTGCTCTGTGGGGTTTGTAACAGTGGGTCTCTTGTGCCTGTCACTGGATCCTAGAGAAATGAGTCACTTCACTCCTCTGTTCTGCTGTGCACTCTGCACGAGTTCTTCTACCTCCTCTATCACTTCACCACGGGCAGTAGCCTGACCCACCTGCCTCTAAAAAGGGGCCTGAACACGGCATCTGATGTTCATACTCATTCTGAGTATGTGGCTGAAAGTATTAGGGACACTCGATGAGCAGGACAGCCTGGCAATTGGCATAGTTTAAAACAAAATACATGTGGCAGCCTTCATATCCCTGTCACTACAGTGTTACTTTGAGTAAAAGCAGCAGTCATGTCTGGTTAAAGAAAAAGCTAAAAGTGTGAGCTTGATTATTTGAGGTAAGATGAGAGTGATATTTAGCTATAATCAGCAGCAGACTGGGTAAAGGGATTTATCTATGATGTGTGGCTAATCTGCAGAGTGGATTATGCTGGCTGCTTCATGCTGCTGAGATATCTGAATCACATGACTTGCTGGACAGAAATACAAATGTTTTTTGAAGGTAAGACATTTCATCTGTAATGCATTTGAACTGTGTATTTATTTGTTTGCCTCATGCTGCCGTTTATTCATAGTACTGATTGCGGCCCTATCTCCTCAGCTGCCTGTTCATGGTATATGTAGAATAAACATAGTTTCCCTACTGCTCCCTGTGATAGTAGGCAGCTAGATGTGGTTAGTGTCACAACAGACAATCACACCAATAGTCCTACCACCTTGTCTTCTAATGTTGTCATGACCAGAGTGGGGTAGGGTGGGGGAGGAAAGTTGTTATTTATTGCTTTGAGAAAATGAGTGCTCTGGAATAAGAGGAACCATTTGCTTGTAACACTAGTGGATGCATGTGGATAAATGAATACATGTATGTTTACATTATTAAAGTGAGAGGGATTTAAGGTGCGTACACATGCACTACCACCGGCAACGACGGGTCCGCCGGACCCTCCCGCTGGGCGGACGTTCAGCCGACAGTAGTGCGTGTATACGCGCTGTCAGCGGACTGATAAAGCTGTTTCTGAAAGATCCCCTGAGGATCGTTCAGAATCAGCCTTATCAGTCCACCGACAGTGCATACACACACGCATACTGTCAGCTAAAGACTGCCCAGCGGGAGGGTCCGGCGGACCCGTCGTTGCCGGCGGTAGTGCGTGTGTACGCACTTATAGAGGCTGCCATATTTATTTCTTTTTAAACAATGCATATCACCTGGCTATCCTGCTAATCCTCTGCCTTTAATTCTTTTAGCCATAGACCCTGAACAAGCATGAAAGGATCATGTGCTCTGACTGGATTAGCTGCATGCTTGATTTAGGTGTGTGTGTCAGACACATATTGCAGCCAAAGAGATCAGCAGGATAGCCAGGCATCTGGAATTGCTTAAAAGGAAATAAATATGGAAGCCTTGCTTTAGGCTCCCTTTAAAGGATACCCAAAGTGACACGTGACATGATGAGATAGACATGTGTATGTACAGTGCCAAACACACAAATAACTATGCTGTGTTCCTTTTTTTCTTTCTCTGCCTGAAAGAGTTCAATATCAGGTATGTAAGTTGCTGACTCAGTCCTGACTCATACAGGAAGTGACTACAGTGTGACCCTCACTGATAAGAAATTCCAAGTATAAAACACTTTCTTAGAAGAAAATGGCTTCTGAGAGCAAGAAAGAGATAAAAAGGGGAAAATCTTATCTGTGAGGGTCACACTGTAGTCTCTTCCTGTCTGAGTCAGGACTGAGTCAGCCACTTATATACCTGATATTTAACTCTTTCAGGCAGAGAAAGAAAAAAAGGAACACAGCATAGTTATTTGTGTGCTAGGCACTGTACATACACATGTCTATCTCATCATGTCACATGTCAGTTCGGGTATCCTTTAACCACTTAACGACCGCCCCCAGCCGATGGGCGGCGGCAAAGTCCGGGCCCAAACGACCGCAATACGCCCATCGGCGGGGGCGGCTGCGGGAGTGGCTATGCGGCGATCGCGTCATTCGTGACGCGATCAGCCGCCGGGGACTGGCTCCGCCCCCCGTTCGCCGTAACCCGCCGGCCGTTCGGAAGCGCCGGCGGGTTACTGGCATCCGGATCGCCGCTGCAACAGTGTATAATAGGCTTTGTAATGTATACAAAGCCTATTATACTGGCTGCCTCCTGCCCTGGTGGTCCCAGTGTCCGAGGGACCACCAGGGCAGGCTGCAGCCACCCTAGTCTGCACCAAACACACTGATTTCCCCCCCCCCCCTGCCCCCTGATCGCCCACAGCACCCCTCAGACCCCCCCCCTGCCCACCCCCCAGACCACTGTTTGCACCCAGTCACCCTCCTAATCACCCATCAATCACTCCCTGTCACTATCTGTCAACGCTATTTTTTTTTTAAGTCCCTAATCTGCCCCCTACTCCCTCCTGATCACCCCCCCACCCCTCAGATTCTCCCCAGACCCCCCCCCAGACCCCCCCCCCCCCCCGTGTACTGTATGCATCTATCCCCCCTGATCACCTGTCAATCACCTGTCAATCACCTGTCAATCACCCGTCAATCACCCCCTGTCACTGCCACCCATCAATCAGCCCCTGATCTGCCCCTTGCGGGCAATCTGATCACCCCCCCACACCAATAGATCGCCCGCAGATCCGACATCAGATCATCTCCCAAATCCATTGTTTACATCTATTCTCTCCTCTAAACACCCACTAATTACCCATCAATCACCCCCTATCACCACCTGTCACTGTTACCCATCAGATTAGACCCTAATCTGCCCCTTGCGGGCACCCAATCACCTGCCCACACGCTCAGATTGCCCTCAGACCCCCCCCTTATCAATTCGCCCGTGCAATATTTACATCTGTTATTCCGGGTAATAACCCACTGATCACCTGTCAATCACCCATCAATCACCCCCTGTCACTGCCACCCATCAATCACCCCCTGTCACTGCCACCCATCAATCAGCCCCTAACCTGCCCCTTGCGGGCAATCTGATCACCCCCCCACACCAATAGATCGCCCGCAGATCCGACATCAGATCACCTCCCAAATCCATTGTTTACATCTATTCTCTCCTCTAAACACCCACTAATTACCCATCAATCACCCCCTATCACCACCTGTCACTGTTACCCATCAGATTAGACCCTAATCTGCCCCTTGCGGGCACCCAATCACCCGCCCACACGCTCAGATTGCCCTCAGACCCCCCCCCCTTATCAATTTGCCCGTGCAATATTTACATCTGTTATTCCGGGTAATAACCCACTGATCACCTGTCAATCACCCATCAATCACCCCCTGTCACTGCCACCCATCAATCACCCCCTGTCACTGCCACCCATCAATCAGCCCCTAACCTGCCCCTTGCGGGCAATCTGATCACCCACCCACACCAATAGATCGCCCGCAGATCCGACATCAGATCACCTCCCAAATCCATTGTTTACATCTATTCTCTCCTCTAAACACCCACTAATTACCCATCAATCACCCCCTATCACCACCTGTCACTGTTACCCATCAGATTAGACCCTAATCTGCCCCTTGCGGGCACCCAATCACCCGCCCACACCTCAGAACGCCCTCAGACCCCAGCCCTGATCACCTCGCCAGTGCATTGCTTGCATCTATTTCCCCCCTCTAATCACACCTTGAGACACCCATCAATCACCTCCTGTCACCCCCTAGCACACCTACCCATCAGATCAGGCCCTAATTTGCCCCGTGTGGGCTCCTGATCACTCGGCCAAACCCTCAGATCCCCCTCAGACCCCCTTCCGATCACCTCCCCAGTGCATTGATTGCATCTATTTTCCCCTCTAACCGCCCCCTGAGACACCCATCAATCACCTCCTGTCACCCCCCTAGCACTCCTATCCATCAGATCAGGCCCAATACATCCTGTCATCTAAGAGGCCACCCTGCTTATGACCGATTCCACAAAATTTGCCCCCTCATAGACCACCTGTCATCAAAATTTGCAGATGCTTATACCCCTGAACAGTCATTTTGAGAAATTTGGTTTCCAGACTACTCACAGTTTTGGGCCCGTAAAATGCCAGGGCAGTATAGGAACCCCACAAGTGACCCCATTTTAGAAAGAAGACACCCCAAGGTATTCTGTTAGGTGTATGATGGGTTCATAGAATATTTTATTTTTTGTCAAAAGTTAGCGGAAATTGGATTGTTATTGTTTTTTTCACAAAGTGTCATTTTTCACTAACTTGTGAGAAAAAATAAAATCTTCTATGAACTCACCATACCCCTAACGGAATACCTTGGGGTGTCTTCTTTCTAAAATGGGGTCACTTGTGGGGTTCCTATACTGCCCTGGCATTTTAGGGGCCCTAAACCGTGAGGAGTAGTCTAGAAAACAAATGCCTCAAAATGACCTGTGAATAGGACGTTGGGCCCCTTAGTGCACCTAGGCTGCAAAAAAGTGTCACACATGTGGTATCGCCATACTCAGGAGAAGTAGTATAATGTGTTTTGTGGTGTATTTTTACACATACCCATGCTGGGTGGGAGAAATCTCTCTGTAAATGGACAATTGTGTGTAAAACAAATAAAAAAATGTGTCATTTACAGAGATATTTCTCCCACCCAGCATGGTTATATGTAAAAATACACCACAAAACACATTATACTACTTCTTCTGAGTACGGCGATACCACATGTGTGACACTTTTTTGCAGCCTAACTGTGCTAAGGGGCCCAAAGTCCAATGAGTACCTTTAGGATTTCACAGGTCATTTTGAGACATTTGGGTTCAAGACTACTCCTCACGGTTTAGGGCCCCTAAAATGCCAGGGCAGTATAGGAACCCCACAAGTGACCCCATTTTAGAAAGAAGACACCCCAAGGTATTCTTTTAGGTGTATGATGAGTTCATAGAAGATTTTATTTTTTGTCACAAGTTAGCGGAAATTGATATGTATTGTTTTTTTTTTCACAAAGTGTCATTTTCCGCTAACTTGTGACAAAAAAAAAATCTTCTATGAACTCACCATACTCCTGACAGAATACCTTGGGGTGTCTTCTTTCTAAAATGGGGTCACTTGTGGGGTTCCTATACTGCCCTGGCATTTTAGGGGCCCTAAACCGTGAGGAGTAGTCTAGAATCCAAATGCCTCAAAATGACCTGTGAATAGGACGTTAGGCCCCTTAGCGCACCTAGGTTGCAAAAAAGTGTCACACATGTGGTATCGCCGTACTCAGAAGAAGTAGTATAATGTGTTTTGGGGTGTATTTTTATACATACCCATGCTGGGTGGGAGAAATCTCTCTGTAAATGGACAATTGTGTGTAAAAAAAATCAAATAATTGTCATTTACAGAGATATTTCTCCCACCCAGCATGGGTATGTGTAAAAATACACCCCAAAACACATTATACTACTTCTCCTGAGTACGGCGGTACCACATGTGTGGCACTTTTTTGCACCCTAAGTGCGCTAAGGGGCCCAAAGTCCAATGAGTACCTTTAGGATTTCACAGGTCATTTTGCCACATTTGGTTTCAAGACTACTCCTCACGGTTTAGGGCCCCTAAAATACCAGGGCAGTATAGGAACCCCACAAATGACTCCATTTTAGAAAGAAGACACCCCAAGGTATTCCGTTAGGAGAATGGCGAGTTCATAGAAGATTTTATTTTTTGTCACAAGTTAGCGGAAAATGACACTTTGTGAAAAAAAACAATTAAAATCAATTTCCGCTAACTTGTGACAAAAAAAAAAAATCTTCTATGAACTCACCATACATCTAACGGAATACCTTGGGGTGTCTTCTTTCTAAAATGGGGTAATTTGTGGGGTTCCTATACTGTCCTGGCATTTTAGGGGCCCTAAACCGTGAGGAGTAGTCTTGAAACGAAATTTCTCAAAATGACCTGTGAAATCCTAAAGGTACTCATTGGACTTTGGGCCCCTTAGCGCAGTTAGGGTGCAAAAAAGTGCCACACATGTGGTATCGCCGTACTCAGGAGAAGTAGTATAATGTGTTTTGGGGTGTATTTTTCCACATACCCATGCTGAGTGGGAGAAATATCTCTATAAATAGACAATTGTGTGTAAAAAAAATAAAAAAATTGTCATTTACGGAGATATTTCTCCCACCCAGCATGTGTATGTGTAAAAATACACCCCAAAACACATTATACTACTTTTCCTGAGTACGGCAATACCACATGTGTGGCACTTTTTTGCGGCCTAACTGCGCTAAGGGGCCCAAAGTCCAATGAGCATCTTTAGGCTTTACAGGGGTGCTTACAATTAGGCACCCCCCAAATGCCAGGACAGTAAACACACCCCACAAATGACCCCATTCTGGAAAGTAGACACTTCAAGGTATTCAGAGAGGAGCATAGTGAGTCTGTGGCAGATTTCATTTTTTTTTGTCGCAAGTTAGAAGAAATGGAAACTTTTTTTTTTTTTTTTTTTGTCACAAACTGTCATTTTCCGCTAACTTGTGACAAAAAATAAAATCTTCTATGAACTCACCATGCCTCTCACTGAATACTTTGGGATGTCTTCTTTCCAAAATGGGGTCATTTGGGGGGTATTTGTACTATCCTGGAATTTTAGCCCCTCATGAAACATGACAGGTGCGCAGAAAAGTCAGAGATGCTTGAAAATGGGAAAATTCACTTTTGGCACCATAGTTTGTAAACGCTATAACTTTTACCCAATCCAATAAATATACACTGAATGTTTTTTTTTTTATCAAAGACATGTAGCAGAATAACTTTCGCGCTCAAATGTATAGGAAATTTTACTTTATTTGAAAAATGTCAGCACAGAAAGTTAAAAAAGTCATTTTTTTGACAAAATTCATGTCTTTTTTGATGAATATAATAAAAAGTAAAACTCGCAGCAGCAATCAAATAGCATCAAAAGAAAGCTGTATTAGTGACAAGAAAAGGAGGTAAAATTCATTTAGGTGGTAGGTTGTATGACCGAGCAATAAACCGTGAAAGCTGCAGTGGTCTGAATGGAGAAAAAGGCTCTGGTCCTTAAGGGGCGAAAAGACTGTGGTCCTGAAGTGGTTAACCAGTTCACCCCCAAGGGTTTTTACCCTAACGGACCAGAGCAATTTTCACCTGTCAGTGCTCCTCCCTTTTATTCCCTAATAACTTTATTACTACTTATCACAAGAAAATGATCTATACCTCATTTTTTCCTCCACCAATTAGGCTTTCTGTGGGTAGTACATTTTGCTAAGAATTTTTTTATTCTAAATGCGTTTTAATGGGAAAAAATACAAAAATAATGGAAAAAAATCATTTCTTCTCAGTTTTCAGCCATTATAGTTTAAAATTAAACATTCTCCTTTGGATAAAACCAACACATTTTATTTACCCAGTTGTCCCGATTATTAAACAGTTTAAATTATGTCCCTATCACAATGTACGGCGACAATATATTATTTTGAAGTATAGGTGTTATTTTTCTGTTTGTTTTTTTTTGTTCTGGCCATAATTACAAGCCCCTATGTATTAAATTAAAATTAATTTTCCCTAATTAAATATAGATTAAAAAAGCTGAGTCCCTAAGGCAACTATTTAGTGATTTATTTTAAGCTTATTTTTTTTAAAGTGTTTTTTTTTTGGGGGGGGGGGGGGGGGTTGGAAGTGTAATTTTATTAATTTTATTAATAATGTGTATGTACCTGTATATGTATGTGTTTGTGTGTGTAATATACTTTTTGGCCACAAGATGGCGCTAGTGAACACTCCGGTTATATGAAGTTATCACTTTTTTTTTACACTTTATTAAACTGTAACAAGTTTCCTGTTTTGTGAATGGAGGTGGCCGCTGTTCGCGGTCACGTCCATTCACTCCAGGCATTGCGATTGGGCAGAGGACCGCTCGGTCCTCTTCCCCAATCACTAAACATGGGATCCCGACGGAAACGGCGGCGGTAGCGGCACGCACACGTGCGGAGCGGCGGCGGGATCGCGCGACGTATTAAAACGTCATGTTGCCGTTAATAGGCTAAAGCATGATGTTTTAATACGTATGCTTGTCCGTAAATGGTTAAGGCATCTAGAGCATCACATACTGAATGCACATATGCAGGGCAGCTTTGCTTTTAGAGCCTGTTGAGAATGAAGGGTTTGTGATGTACTATCATATGTCCTCAATTTCCAAGGTTTTCTCCTCTTTCCCCCCTGCCTTCTCCCCAGGGCAAGTAAAGAAAACATGAGGAAATGTGGCCATTTTTACTTTTCAGAAACGTCTGCTGCATGGTTTGTGTAGACAAGACTTTCTTCTTGAAATGTATTAAAATTATATGCAAACACGTCTTTTATTAAAATATGTTTCACACAAAAAGTCTGTGTATTTTTGGACAAAAATAAATAAATACATAAAAATAAAAAATGAAAACACATTTGTGAATTTCATGTAAACCTGGCATACCAAAACAGAAATAATAGGAAAAGGTCTTCAGGTGAGTGCCCCCTCATACATTCATTCCTACAAGAATCGTAATAATATCAGTAATACCAGTGATCGCAGTTGGAGACTCACATTTACAAATCATTCCATATGCATTTGAAAAGGTTAAAATCATTTACTGTAAGATCTGGTAAAAAAATATATGTATACAGTATTACCATCAACAGAAATTATATCATCCATTCAGTCATATCCGAATCTTGGTGATTCTATGGGTTAGCTCTCTCCACGTAGGAAGAGCTTTACAGCAACCGTCAACAATGAAGCAAGGCAAGGGAAAGAACATATAAAGCACAAGACCCATCAATGCAGTTATGGCATAAGCTGCATGCTATCACGGGCACTATTGTCAAATAGGCTTTTATGTGGACATCCACCAAATTCCAACACAGCTAACAAATGGTAATGAATCGATCCTGTGCTACTTTGATTGAGACCTGTACACTCATTGTAAATGCAAGCAACACTCTGCAGCTGCAGGTGTGCAGGGAGGTCAGAACTGCCTGACTGCAGCTCAGCTGTAATCAACAGAACTTGCCATAAGTTAGTTCCTGACAAGGACACAATGACATCATGACAGTCCACAATGTCACCCCAGTATTCAGAGTACCTTGGGTCTAGCACAGCTCTTCATGCTTCAAAAGCCACAACTGGTTCCTTCAAGATGAATAGTGATTAGTAAATGTGCAAACATACTACCTCATTTATCATCAGACATTTTCCTGCATCTTTTTATCAGAAAAAGTGCTGCAGCCATGTAATGTAATTAACTGTCTTCTCTTGTCCTGCATTAGCACTTAACCTGTCATGCTGGGCTGAAGGCCCGATGGTAAGCTTGTCATTGAAAGTGTGTGTGTGTGTGTGTGTGTGTGTGTGTGTGTGTGTGTGTGTGTGTGTGTGTGTGTGTGTGTGTGTGTGTGTGTGTGTGTGTGTGTGTGCGTGTGCGCACGTGTATGCACCCGCGCTCTGTCTGGCCTCCCCATCTGTACAAGGGTTACCAGGCAGCCACTCCTATCCAGCTGAATAATGAAATGGGTTTACTTTATGATTCTTTAGTTTTTCAAACAATAGGTTAAAAAAGAAAAAAAAACACTCATACCTACTTCGTATTATTATATTTTGTAATCAAATAAAATATATATGCCTGGTTTCTATTTATTTAATTCCAAAGCCATACTGAAACAGTAGATATAAAGAGTTACCACCCCTCCAGGACATTCACAATGTTGCATGGTAGCCTAAAATAAAGATAAGCACAGATAAATATTTTTTTTTACAGCTTTATTTACTCAGTGCAACTTATAACAGTCTAATGAAATATATAATAGCAATAGTTTTGACAATAATTAATTCACAGACTTACTATGATTGATAAGGGATCACCCAACCTCTTAAAAGACACTTACACTACTCTTGAAAAAAGATCACATTATGTTTTGATTGAGCTTTGCCAAAACATAACTAAAAGATTCTGAGGTCAAATGGAAAAAAATGTGCTATGGTCAGGAAAGACCAAACTAGAACAACTCGGCCTTAACGCCAAATGACATATCAAAGTAGCACCCTAGGAAAAAGCATATGCACTTTTATTTTACTTAAAGAGAGACTGAAGCGAGTATAAAATTCGCTTCAGCTCTTATATTCAGCAGCGGCATGTGTGTCTCTGCTAAAACGCCGTTATCCCGCGGCTAAACGGGGGTCCCTTATCCCCCAAATTACCTTGTCTACTCATGGGGATCTCTTCCTGTTTGAGGCAGTGCTAATGCACGCAGCCCTGCCTCACACGCGTCTATCAGCGCGTATCTCCGCCTCTCCACCACCCCTCTCAGTCTTCCTTTGCTGAGAGGGGCGGGGGAGAGGTGGCGATGCGCCGCTGATAGACGGCGCTGAGAGGCAGGGCTGCAGCTGTTAGCCCTGCCTCAACAGCAGCAAAATCTATGACCAAGTTGGTTGTTGTTTTTGCAGGGTGGGGGATTTGGGGGGTAAGGGACCCCCATTCAGCCGTGGGATAGCGGCGTTTTAGCAGGGGCACACATGCCCCTGCTGAATATAAGCTCTGAAGCGAGATTTATTCTCGCTTCAGAGTCTCTTTAAAGTGAACCTCCGGACTAAAAATCTACTCAGCAGAACTGAAAAGGCATGGTGTTTCTTTAACAGTTTCACAGCATCAGAACTTTATTTTTCTTACCAAAGCATCATTTTTAGCTAAGCTCTACCCATCAAAGAAAACTGCCCGGGATTTTTTTCCCTGATGCTGCGCAAAGCATGATGGGATTTACTATGTTGTTATTCACGTTGCCTAGCAACTGGGAGGGGTGATCAGCACACAGGACAGTTAAACTGTGTCTCATGCTCCCTGTCACCTCCTTTCAACCAGAAAGATGGCTGCCCGCATGAAATCAAACATTTGCCTGTTCTTTTAAAACAGGGTGGGTAAGACATTATATTACTTATCTATTTTAATTAACATAACTAATGTAACTTAATGACAGTATGTTTGTTTAGGCTGAAGTTCCTCTTTAATAGTTTTTTTTTCAATACAAATTGAGCATAAACAATGGTTTTCCTAATAACAATAGGAAAGTATACACTGACTGAAGTTATTAACCAATTCTTGAGATGAGAATATTGTGGAGATTTAGCAGCAAATTAACATTATAGAAACTGCAACTAATGAAAACATGAACATTGTTGCTGCACCATTTAGTCTAAATTTTGCAAGCAAGCAACACCTCTGTCTGAGTGATGTACACTTGTTCACATTATTTCCCTAATCTCAAGCAGTGAAAAGACAGTATGAATAAGGAAGGAAGAAAGCAGAACATATGCATACAATTTAAAAGTGGTAATCAAGTTGCACTCTGGATTTACCAAGCAACAAAAGGTATGTATTGTAGTATTCTCAGTGGTTCCTGAGCTTACCACACTCTGGATGAAACATGGGTTTCAAAAAAGTGCTACACATGATATTGTGTAAAAAAAATAGTAATGTAGACCTACTTGATAAATAAATGAGCAATGTACTCAGATTTGCAGACTGACTTTAAAATTTGAGTCTTCCAAGTCACCATCAAATAGTTATTACTTGAACAGTTTCGTAAAAAATTTAGTGGACAAAAAATATACAGTCTAGATTTGCAAAGTTGATAGAAAATTAGACAGATTCACGGCTATAATTAAATCAAAAGATGTTGGTCCTTTGGATAGATCCTTAGTTGTAGAGGTTCAGTTGTTAATTTTTCCTGAACTGTTGCTATTGTGTGTTTCACTTGGCATTTGTAAGTTACACTAAGTACATACGACTTTATTAGTTTAAGCTGTAATGCATCAAAAATGTGAATACTTTGAAGAAGGTGATACTTTTCCTAATCCACTGTAAATCCACATCTAAAGTATTTTTCTCCATATTATTTTCTTCATCTCCGATTTTCGTTTTGTTTTTCTGTCAATTACTTGCTTGAGTAAAGAAATATCACCCTGCCATTCACAATTGTTGCATTAATCAGTGCCATGTTCAAATATAACATAGAGGATTGCCATTGGTCTGCTAGTCTGGACTCTGGATCAATAGGAAGCCTCAGCATCAATTACCTCAGCTGCAGGGATCCTGGTCTGTTTGTATCAGGGAATCAGAGAGAGTAAGCACTGGGGTGGCAGTTCTGCATTTAAGCAAGAAGGTTACATCACATTTAAAGAAGAGAACAGAAGGTAAAGATTTGGAAAGTATCCATGAATATATAATGTTTATTATGATACAAAAAATACATTTAAAACCAATTATGGAAGTTTTATTTCATGAAAAGAATATTGCTTGGTATGCGTTATCTGCTTATTTATCTACAGTATGTTGCTTTTTTTCCCTTTAATCTTTTAAGGTAAAATAGGTAAAGGGTTTACAAAAGTCCACCTTTTATCTAATCACTTGGATAATGGATGACTGGCTTGTAACTGGGTTTTTAAGAGTTGTAGCAAAAATTAGTCATTCGAGTCTCAGTTTTATGTGCACAGTGGATGGGAGGCTTTATGACAAGGGTGCTTTGTCATGAGGTAGAGGATTTTGTGCCCCTCCTCCACAAGGTACCCACTGATATTAAAAGCTGTGTGGACCTAAAATGCTCTGGATGGAGAGGTTGTTGGTGGTGAATGAATTATAAACCCATGTTGGAACATTGTTTTTAAAATAATGTCTTAATCTGGCTCTGCCTCTGTCCAGCAGGAATGCACCCATAGCAACTGATTTACCGCATCAGTCCAGGATAAGAACTCTATTTTTGGTTAAACTTACTAAAGTAGTGATTTGGGGTATTCAGTTATCAAAACCTAAAGTAAAAAGCTTTGTAATAAAAACACAGTAAAAACATAATACTGCTTTCCCAGTTCAATTACTACCACTAATATAACCCCCTCCCAGTACTGGTTATTTTTTTATTTTTCCTGGAGTGGAATTTTCTGCGACAGTAGTTTTATATACTGGTATTTTAAGAGCAGACAGGGCATTATTGTGGATATAAATTTTCATCCCCATACATTAATCATAAAAATAAGTAAAAAAAATGTGCTTTATAATTTTTCAGATTTAATGCATTAATTAGTTATTTTAAAAGTACAGTTTGCATATAATAATAACAACAATGTCATTATCATTGCTGTTACTATGACATTTTACCACATTAATTTGCTATTGATTTATTTATAACATATTTATCTTTTATTATTAATGCTATACAGTGTATATCTTTACACCAAAGACACATATGCTGTTACTATAATCCTGTTCTCACCACACATTGTCGAATTTGGAGAAAAGAATAGACCTGCAACAGCATCTTTTCTTCATCAGCACACAGCGATCATACAACACTATTAGGCACTATATGGCTACCATATGCCTACTCCACATGTAGTGATTGGTTTTATACTGATAATGTGTGACTTGTGACTTGCATTAAAGAGTCACTTGTGACTTGCATTAAAATGGCAAAGGGTAGCAAAGTGTAGACCCCGGTAGACCGGGGATGTCAAACCGGTCCTTCGAGGGCGGAGGTCCTCACACATTTTTGACACAGCTCAAATTAATTGATGGGGTTGAATCAGGAAAGGTGTGGTCCATCAGGTAGAACACATTCCTCTCTTTCTCACTCCATCCTAAACACTGGCATGGATTTGGCCCTCCAGGCCTGGAGTTCGACACCTGTGCAGTAGACAGTAACAAAGATGATCAATGAAATGCAGATATACTGGATGGGTATCTAAATTATGTGCGGCTTGGGAGTCAGCCAAAAATGCAGTAGCAGCAGCAGCACCACCACCAGCAGCAGCAGCAGCAGCAGCAGCATCAGTGTTTGCTTACTTTATTTGCTGGCTGCATGCTGTATATATGCAAATAGAACATCTTTAAGAGTATCATACTTATAAAGAGGTGTTCTGCTTAGTTACAGTTGTGACCACTGTTTTAATCTCCCACTGTAACTATCCTAAATTGGTGGTCCACAGGTCCTTTAACTGAAAAGCCTCTTCTTGGACAACATTTGATTAATGGCTGTTTGCCAAAACACGACTGCCATTGGCTTCCACTATGACCACAGGTCATCACTTTTTAAACTGGGGATCTGTACAAAAAGTGCACAAGGAATGTTTGAAACAATATCCTTCTCTATCTCTCTCCCACTGAAGTCAATAGCACTTTTCACTTTTAAGATGTACCTGAGGTGCTTTTTCATAACAAATGGGACACAGAGGCATATTTCTTTCTCAGTGATATGCCTCTGTGTCCTCTCTGTGACACTGTTTGTCCCCTCTTTCTCTGCTGCCCGTTACATCTACAGACTGCCTACTATAAACATAGCAATATAGACATTTTTTTTATAGTGCATTTTACTTTAGAACAAATGTGCATCTTGTAGGTATGTATTTTATATTTTTTAGCTACAGCGGTCCTTTATCTTAACTGCGTATCCAGCATAGGTAATAATATACTATTTACCTCCAGCCTGGCCACGCTGAATTCAGTAGAGTACCATTTTCTGACTGCTGTAACACTTTACTTTGTTTTTTTTTTTCTTTTTTATAAGTTGAGCCATGCAAATGACTAGCTTATACAATTTGTAAGATTTTTTTTTCTTCAGGAAAACCAAATTAAAATGCTGAACAAGTGAGATTAACAGCAACAAAAAGCTTTTGATTGAGATTATCCAACCAAAGATGTTCTGCTAGCTGCTTAAAAATTAAGGATCACTTAATTTTACCATTATTACTTTGATTGCTTAATCTGTTAGTACAATAGGAATTTGCAGCATAATTTGTAGTGTGAACTGTTTCTTAAAAAAAAAAGTTGTTTTTATCTAAACGTATTCAAAAATATGTCATTTTTATCTAAAATTATTTAAAAAAATTATCTAAAAAGTATTGTATTACATTATGTAATTGTTTTTTAACACTTCGTTTTACAAATAAATATTATATACAGGTTGTAGTCATGTTATTCAAGTTGGCCATACACTGGTTGATTTTTTACTTCAATTGATTATAATAATCGATACATTAATCAAAAGTATCAAGAATCGAGTTGTCATTCTGATGTAGAATCAATTCTTATCGGCCAATATTCAATCGAATTCTTAGAATGAATCGATCGAGTATGTGGGGTCATTTCAATCAATGGAGCAAGAATCGAGAGCTTTTCATTATGTATTTGATCGACCTTTACTTGATGTAAAGTGTATGGGCAAAAAATTGATTCATGTTTGATCGATTCATTATTTTGAATCGATTCTAAGAATCGATTAGTCAATCAATCATTCTAAAATCAAACATAAAATCTCAAATATTAATCTATGGTGAAGTGTGAAGGTGCCCATACACTCATTGATTTTCTCATTCGATTTCTTTCAGATTCGATTCATCTGCTGGGAATTGATTCCCAAAAATGTCAGATCAATCGATTTTGACTAAAATTAGATTGAAAGTATCGATTGGACAGGATGGAACATTTTTAAAAATTGGGGGCAGATTCATGGCCTATAGCAGTGGTGACAAACCTTTTCGAGACCGAGTGCCCAAACTTCAACTCAAAAGTCTCTTGTCTCTCGTAAAGTGCCAACACGCCAATTTGAACAAAATGACCCCCCCTCTTCAAAACATAAGAGATGACAAATACCAGGCCCTCAAACCTACAGTGACCAGATTTTTCTGGGTTCAACCTTGGACAAGGGAGGGGGGGTGTTTGCAAAAAAATGGGCGTGGACATGACATTGTATGGGTGGAGCTAACGTAATGATGTAACAGCGAGGCATAAAAAAAGCAGATGTGGTGAAACGAGGATTCGCATCATGGGTGTGCAGAAACGGCGTGATGCTATTTATTATTATACCCGCCGTAACCCCAAAGCAGCAAAAATAGCCAACTATGACCATTAAATAATAAATGCAGCAACAGTTACCCCAGACACCAGAAAATAAACGCAATGTGGATAACATTTCAGCAGAAAATAACGCAATGTTGGCAACATTTCAGCAGAAAATAACGCAATGTAGGCAACAATGTGGGCAACATTTCAGCAGAAAATAATGCAGTGGGCAACATTTCAGCAGAAAATAACCCAGTGGGCAACATTTCAGCAGAAAATAACGCAGTGGGCAACATTTTAGCAGAAAATAACGCAGTGGGCAACATTTTAGCAGAAAATAACGCAGTGGGCAACATTTTAGCAGAAAATAAGCAGTGGACAACATTTCACCAGAAAATAAACGCAGTGGGCAACATTTCACCAAAAAATAAACGCAGTGAGCAACATTGCACCAGAAAATAAACGCAGTGGGCAACATTTTACCAGAAAATAAATGCAGTGGGCAACATTTTACCAGAAAATAACACGATGTGCGCAACATTTCAGCAGAAAATAAACGCAGTGGGCAACATTTCACCCAAAAATAAACGCAGTGGGCAACATTTCAGCAGAAAATAAACGCAGTGGGCAACATTTCAGCAGAAAATAAACGCAGTGGGCAACATTTCAGCAGAAAATAAACGCAGTGGGAACCATTTTACCAGAAAATAAGCGCAGTGGGCAACATTTCAGCAGAAAATAAACGCAGTGGCCTACATTACACCAGAACACAAACGCAGTGGGCAACATTTCAGCAGAAAATAAACACAGTTGGCAACATTTCACCAGAAAATAAACGCAGTGGGCAACATTTCACCAGAAAATAACACGATGTGGGCAACATTTCACCAGAACATAAATGCAGTGGGCAACATTTCACCAGACAATAAACGCAGTGGGCTACATTTCACCAGAAAATAAACGCAGTGGGCAACATTTCAGCAGAAAATAAACGCATTGGGCAACATTTCAGCAGAAAATAAACGCAGTGGGCAACATTTCACCAGAAAATAAACGCAGTTGGCAACATTTCACCAGAAAATAAATGCAGTGGGCAACATTTCCCCAGAAAATAAATGCAGTGGGCAACATTTCACCAGAAAATAAACGCAGTGGGCAACATTTCACCAGAAAATAAATGCAGTGGGCAACATTTCACCAGCAAATAACACGATGTGGGCAACATTTCACCAGACAATAAACACAGTGGGCAACATTTCAGCAGAAAATAAACACAGTGGGCAACATTTCAACAGAAAATAAACACAGTGGGCAACATTTCAGCAGAAAATAAATAAACACAGTGGGCAACATTTCAGCAGAAAATAAATAAACACAGTGGGCAACATTTCAGCAGAAAATAAACGCAGTGGGCAACATTTCAGCAGGAAATAACACGACGTGGGCAACATTTCACCAGAAAATAAACGCAGTGGACAACATTTCACCAGAAAATAAACACAGTGGGCAACATTTCACCAGAAAATAAATGCAGTGGGCAACATTGCACCAGAAAATAAACGCAGTGGGCAACATTTCACCAGAAAATAAATGCAGTGGGCAACATTTCACCAGAAAATAAACGCAGTTGGCAACATTTCACCAGAAAATAAATGCAGTGGGCAACATTTCCCCAGAAAATAAATGCAGTGGCCTACATTACACCAGAAAAAAACGCAATGGGCAACATTTCAGCAGAAAATAAACACAGTGGGCAACATTTCACCAGAAAATAAACGCAGTGGGCAACATTTCAGCAGAAAATAACACGATGTGGGCAACATTTCACCAGAAAATATATGCAGTGGGCAACATTTCACCAGACAATAAACGCAGTGGGCAACATTTCACCAGAAAATAAACGCAGTGGGCAATATTTCAGCAGAAAATAAACGCATTGGGCAACATTTCAGCAGAAAATAAACGCAGTGGGCAACATTTTACAAGAAAACAAACGCAGTTGGCAACATTTCACCAGAAAATAAATGCATTGGGCAACATTTCCCCAGAAAATAAATACAGTGGGCAACATTTCACCAGAAAAGAAACGCAGTGGGCAACATTTCACCAGAAAATAAATGCAGTGGGCAACATTTCACCAGCAAATAACACGATGTGGGCAACATTTCACCAGACAATAAACACAGTGGGCAACATTTCAGCAGAAAATAAACACAGTGGGCAACATTTCAACAGAAAATAAACGCAGTGGGCAACATTTCAGCAGAAAATAAATAAACACAGTGGGCAACATTTCAGCAGAAAATAAACGCAGTGGGCAACATTTCAGCAGGAAATAACACGATGTGGGCAACATTTCAGCAGAAAATAAACGCAGTGGGCAACATTTCACCAGAAAGTAAACGCAATGGACAACATTTCACCAGAAAATAAATGCAGTGGGCAACATTTCACCCAAAAATAAATGCAGTGGGCAACATTGCACCAGAATATTAACGCAGTGGGCAACATTTCAGCAGAAAATAAACACAGTGGGCAACATTTCACCAGAAAATAAACGCAGTGGGCAACATTTCAGCAGAAAATAAACGCAGTGGGCAACATTACACCAGAAAATAAACGCAGTGGGCAACATTTCACCAGAAAATAAACACATTGGGCAATATTTCACCAGAAAATAAACGCAGTGGGCAACATTTCACCAGAAAATAAATGCAGTGGGCAACATTTCACCAGACAATAAACGCAGTGGGCAAAATTTCACCAGAAAATAAACGCAGTGGACAACATTTCAGCAGAAGATAAATGCAGTGGGCAACATTTCACCAGAAAATAAACGCAGTGGGCAACATTTCAGCAGAAAATAAACGCAGTGGGCAACATTTCACCAGAAAATAAACGCAGTGGGCAATATTTCAGCAGAAAATAAACGCATTGGGCAACATTTCAGCAGAAAATAAACGCAGTGGGCAACATTTTACAAGAAAACAAACGCAGTTGGCAACATTTCACCAGAAAATAAATGCATTGGGCAACATTTCCCCAGAAAATAAATACAGTGGGCAACATTTCACCAGAAAAGAAACGCAGTGGGCAACATTTCACCAGAAAATAAATGCAGTGGGCAACATTTCACCAGCAAATAACACGATGTGGGCAACATTTCACCAGACAATAAACACAGTGGGCAACATTTCAGCAGAAAATAAACACAGTGGGCAACATTTCAACAGAAAATAAACGCAGTGGGCAACATTTCAGCAGAAAATAAATAAACACAGTGGGCAACATTTCAGCAGAAAATAAACGCAGTGGGCAACATTTCAGCAGGAAATAACACGATGTGGGCAACATTTCAGCAGAAAATAAACGCAGTGGGCAACATTTCACCAGAAAGTAAACGCAATGGACAACATTTCACCAGAAAATAAATGCAGTGGGCAACATTTCACCCAAAAATAAATGCAGTGGGCAACATTGCACCAGAATATTAACGCAGTGGGCAACATTTCAGCAGAAAATAAACACAGTGGGCAACATTTCAGCAGAAAATAAACACAGTGGGCAACATTTCACCAGAAAATAAACGCAGTGGGCAACATTTCAGCAGAAAATAAACGCAGTGGGCAACATTACACCAGAAAATAAACGCAGTGGGCAACATTTCACCAGAAAATAAACACATTGGGCAATATTTCACCAGAAAATAAACGCAGTGGGCAACATTTCACCAGAAAATAAATGCAGTGGGCAACATTTCACCAGACAATAAACGCAGTGGGCAAAATTTCACCAGAAAATAAACGCAGTGGACAACATTTCAGCAGAAGATAAATGCAGTGGGCAACATTTCACCAGAAAATAAACGCAGTGGGCAACATTTCAGCAGAAAATAAACGCAGTGGGCAACATTTTACCAGAAAATAAATGCAGTGGGCGATATTTCACCAGAAAATAAATGCAGTGGGCAACATTTCACCAGAAAATAAACGCAGTGGGCAACATTTCACCAGAAAATAAATGCAGTGGGAACAGTTCACCAGCAAATAACACGATGTGGGCAACATTTCACCAAAAAATAAACGCAGTGGGCAACATTTCACCAGAAAATAACCGCAGTGGGCAACATTTCACCAGAAAATAAATGCAGTGGGCAACATTTCACTAGAAAATAAACGCAAAGAGGCAACATTTCACCAGAAAATAAACTCAGTGGGCAACATTTCACCAGAAAATAAACGCAGTGGGCAACATTTCACCAGAAAATAAACACAGTGGGCAACATTTCAGCAGAAAATAAACGCAGTGGGCAACATTTCAGCAGAAAATAACACGATGTGGGCAACATTTCACCAGAAAATAAACGCAGTGGGCAACATTTCACCAGAAAATAAACACAGTGGGCAACATTTCAGCAGAAAATAAATGCAGTGGGCAACATTTCAGCAGAAAATAACACGATGTGGGCAACATTTCACCAGAAAATAAACGCAGTGGGCAACATTTCACTAGAAAATAAACACAGTGGGCAACATTTCACCAGAAAATAACGCAATGTGGGCAACATTTTACCCGCAAAAAAGGAATTTACTCACCTGACAGAAGTCTCCTCTCCCAGCCGGCCTCTGGCGTGCAGCTCCCCACACGATCCTCCTGCATATCTCCCATGCTGAATACAATTGCAGGGCTATGTGAAGATGGTGCCCGAAGCCCTGTACTGGAGTCAAAAATAGACTCCAGTACAGGGCTTCAGGCGCCATCTTCTCATAGCCCTTCTCTGCCTGCCGGAAGACTATGCAGGCTGGAGCGGAGCTGCGGCTATGAACTGGTGCGGTGTCTAGTAGACGCCGCGGCCAGTTCATGCAATAGATGGGACAAAGTGCAGCAGCGATGGCGTGCCTGCAGATTCGGCTACGCGTGCCGAGTCTGGCACACATGCCATAGGTTTGCCATCACTGGCCTATAGCTTTGCACTGCATGGGACAGTGCAACTCTGCAGGTCAATCGATTTTCAATAGCTTTCCTGCTGGAACATATTGGAAATTGATGTGCAATGTATGGTAGGAGTTGATTCCTTCCGAACTAATTCTTTTCAGAAAGGAAATGATCATTTTGGAACATTGGGTAGAAATGTATTAGTGTATGACCAGCTTTAGCTATATTTAGCTATTTACTCAGTTTAAACAAAGATAATCTATTTTAGTAAAAGTGGGTGGCACATTTAGCAAAATGGGATACAGAGAGGGTTGAGAACAGATGATGAGATGGAGACAGCTGTAGATGACAAAGATATCAAGAGGACTGCACCAATACTTTAAAGGGGAACTGAAGTAAGAGGTATATGGAGGCTGCCATATTTATTTCCTTTTAATCAATACCAGTTGCCTGGCAGCCCTGCTGGTCTATTTCTCTTCAGTTGTAACAAGAAAAACATCCCCTGGGGGTACTCACCTCGGGTGGGGGAAGCCTCTGGAACCTATCGAGGCTACACCCGTCCTCTTGTGTCCCACGTGGTCTCACTGTGCCCCTCCGAATAGCGGGGATGTAAATACTTACCTTCCCGGCTCCATCGCAGGCGCAGTATCAGCTCTCTGCTCGGAGATAGGCGGAAATAGCCGATCACTGTTGCTGTCACTGTTGGGACCCTAAGGCATCCACCTCCCGAGGTGAGTACTCCCCAGGGGATGTTTTTTTTGTTACAGAGGCCCATATGCAATTCCACTTTTCTCCTATGTTTTCTCCTAGGAGATCATTTTTCATCTTCTATTTAAAATAATTTTCCAGCCCTTTTCAACTGAAAAAGTACTGATAAGTAAGTGCAAAAGTACTATTAAAATTCTGTAGAGTATTTTATTTATTGCTGGTGGCTTCAAAGGCATTTTATTGATAAATTTAAAAATTTCACCTAGGGGAAAATTTAGGGGAAAAAGTGAATTGCATATGGCCCAGAGTCTCTTTAAAGGGAAGGTTCAGGGAGGGGATTAAAAAAATAAAAATAAATTTCCACTTACCTGGGGCTTCCTCCAGCCCGTGGCAGGCAGGAGTTGCTCTCGCCGCCGCTCCGCAGGCTCCCAGTGGTCTCCGGTGCCCGACCCGACCTGGCCAGGCCGGCTGCCAGGTCGGGCTCTTCTGCACTCCATTTCCTGGCACTTCTGCATCCAAAGCCGGCGCGCTGACGTCATCGGACGTCCGCCGGGCTGTACTGTGCATGCGCAGAACTACTGCGCCTGCGCAGTACAGCCCGGCGGACGTCCGATGACGTCAGCGCGCCGGCGTGGGACGCAGAAGTGCCAGGAAATGGAGCGCAGAAGAACCCGACCTGGCCGCTGGCCTGGCCAGGTCGGGTCGGGCACCGGAGACCACCGGGAGCCTATGGAGTGGCAGCGAGGGCACCTCCTGCCTGCCACGGGCTGGAGGAAGCCCCAGGTAAGTGGAAATTTATTTTTATTTTTTTAATCCCCTCCCTGAACCTTCCCTTTAAAGAGAAACCGTGACCAAGAATTAAACTTCATCTAAATCAATAGCTGATACCCCCTTTTACATGAGAAATGTATTCCTTTTCACAAATGGATCATCAGCGGGCTCTGTATGGCTGATATTGTGGTGAAACCCCTCCCTCAGCAAACTGTGAGGACCATGGTCCTGGCAGTTTCCTGTCCGTGAACCTTATTGCATTGTGAGAAATAACAGTTGTTTTACTGTTTAGGCCAGAAACCCACTAGGAGTGATTTTCTGAGTGTTTTGCGATTTAAAAACTCTTGCTAATTTAATCCTATGGGTGTGATCCCACTTGAGCGATGTGATTTTATAAAATTCCCCCATAACATTGCATTAGCAAGAGCTTTTTCAAATCGCTAGCGATTAGAAATCGATCCTAGTGGGTTTCTGGCTTGACAGCTGTTTCCAACAGCCAAAAAGGCAAGCAGCATCTCACCTGCCAGCAGTAAAAATGTCACCATGTGATAAATGCCACAATGTAAATCAGGGAGAGGAAATAATTTACAATGGGCAAACACAAACTAAATCATTTATAAATAAAGCACTTTTTTATTACATTATGTTCACTGGAGTTCCTCTTTAAGTAATAGTGATGTGGCTAGAATCTGCATTGATGGGTATAACCCCTGAGAACTCCTTCCTCCAGCTGTCACACTTCTGGGCCAATATCATTAATGCAGGTCAACAATTTAGTATAATGTTTAACCACTTCAGCCTACAGTGTTGTTCATCTTGTGTATCTGAACAACTTTCACCTCCCATTCATTCGCCAATAACTTTATCACTACTTATCACACTGAAATGATCGATATCTTGTTTATTCCGCCACGATTTAGGCATTCTTTGGGTGGTACATTTGCTAAGAATTCTTCTATCCTAAATCCATTTTAACAGGAAGATTAGGAAAAAAATGGGAAAAAAACATTATTTTAAATTTTTTGGCCATTATAGTTTGAAATTAATACATGCTGCTGTAATAAAAACCCATGTATTTTATTTGCCCATTTGTCCCGGTTTTACACTGTTTAAATTATGTCCCTATCACAATTTATGGTGCTGATATTTTATTTGGAAATAAAGGTGCATTTTTTCAATTTGCGTCCATCACTATTTACAAGCTTATAATTTAAAAAATTATAGTAGTATACTCTCTTGACATGCATATTCAAACATTTCAGACCCTTTGGTAACTATTTTTTTTTTATTGTAATTTTTTTTATTTTTTTTTTACTAAAAAATTTATTTGGGTAATTTTTGGTGTGGGAGGTAAACAATTAATTTTAAATGTAATATAATGTATTTATTTAATAAAAAATGTATGTGGGTGTAGCTTTACTATTTGGCCACAAGATGGCCACAGTCTAAAAGTCCTGGAAGCGAATAATCTCGCTTCCAGGAAGCATTAGGAGGATGGGAAACTTTTTTTTCCGCAGAAAGACTACGGCTTCTAATAAGAGACCGTCGGTTTATCTGCCGGGGACATAGATCAATGACTTCCCATTAATTGATCTCGGGCGAACGGCAGGTGGTGGGAGCGCGCACAACCTTCATCAGTGAACTAATAGGACTTAAAATGTAGAAATGTCAAACAATACTCAGGTAAGTCATGGAGAACCAGCACGTTAAAGATTTTTAGAGAGCCAAGAGGAACCACCAATTGAAAAATCTGTGCCAAGTACTATTTTGCTTTTTAAAACAGAAAGCATTTCCAAATATTCTTCTTCATGTGAGCAAGAAATGTTTTTCAAAGTGAACCTTTTTCAACATAAAGTGGTCAATTGCTGCAATAAAGTTATACAAGATCTTTACATTTTGTCTCCCAGAAAGTTGACTTATACTTAAAAAATAACAACCCTGATATTACTGAGACAAACAGCATTTGCTAAAATAATTGTAAAGGCCTGGATTTTACATTGAATCACTTTCCCAACAGGATCAGCCAGACGTTTAAAAAAAAGTGTCTACCAGGTTTAAGACCTACACAACACCAGATACACAACACCAGATGAGATGATTGCTCCACGGTCTCAATTGTGATGTGAAAGCTTTAGGAGCCACTTACCAAAAATATATTTTCCAACATGAAGTCAGCTTTTTAGCAAATGAGCAGAAAAAACTGCTGTCATAAATTTCAGTCTCTTAAAGACCTGTTTCTGAGTACAGTCATTCCAGGCACAGACTTGGAGTACCATTTATTGCAGGGTGCCATTGCATTGCAGAGCCCTCCCCAGCTATGCCTTGTACTATCATCTTTGATCAGAGGTGTTGCTCCATACCGCCTTTTCCCAGTCACACTACTATTTGAATGTCTGTGACACAAAACTACTGCTGCCTGCTGCCACCAGGTTTGAACAAAGGCCCCTCTTTCACTGAGCACTAGAGTGGGGCCGAACCTCCGATTTTAGGTTCGCGAACCGGGTTCGCGACCTTCCGCGTAAGGTTCAGTTCGCGTAAAAGTTCGCGAACCGCAAAAGACTTCAACGGGGATGCAAACTTTGAAAAAAAAAAAAATTATGCTGGCCACAAAAGTGATGGAAAAGATGTTTCAAGGGGTCTAACACCTGGACCCCCAGGTGGAGGAGTGGGATACATGCCAAAAGTCCCCGGGAAAAATCTGGATTTGACGCAAAGCAGCGTTTTAAGGGCAGAAATCACATTGAATGCTAAATGACAGGCCTAAAGTGCTTTAAAACATCTTGCATGTGTATACATCAATCAGGTAGTGTAATTAAGGTACTGCTTCACACTGACACACCAAACTCACCGTGTAACGCACCGCAAACAGCTGTTTGTGTAGTGACGGCCGTGATGGACTGGTGCGCACCATGGTGAGAGTGCAGGTTTTGGTGGCTTTACAGCCCATATGGTTGCCTGGCTGATGAACAGAACAGGTATGCAGTGGCGGGTTCACTGAACAGAACAGGTATGCAGTGGTGGGTTCACAGAACAGGTATACAGTGGCAGGTTCACTGAACAGGTATACAGTGGCGGGTTCACTGAAGACAACAGGTATGCAGTGGCGGGTTCACTGAACAGGAATACAGTGGCGGGTTCACTGAACAGAACAGGTATGCAGTGGCGGGTTCACTGAACAGAACAGGTATGCAGTGGTGGGTTCACTGAACAGTACAGGTATGCAGTGGCAGGTTCACTGAACAGGTATGCAGTGGTGGGTTCACTGAACAGGTATGCAGTAGTGGGTTCACTGAACAGGTATGCAGTGGTGGGTTCACTGAACAGGTATGCAGTGGTGGGTTCACAGAACATGTATGGAGTGGTGGGTTCACAGAACAGGTATGCAGTGGCAGGTTCACTGAACAGGTATGCAGTGGTGGGTTCACTGAACAGGTATGCAGTGGTGGGTTCACAGAACAGGTATGCAGTGGTGGGTTCACAGAACAGGTATGCAGTGGTGGGTTCACAGAACAGGTATACAGTGGCAGGTTCACTGAACAGGTATGCAGTGGTGGGTTCACTGAACAGGTATGCAGTGGTGGGTTCACAGAACAGGTATGCAGTGGTGGGTTCACAGAACAGGTATGCAGTGGCAGGTTCACTGAACAGGTATGCAGTGGTGGGTTCACTGAACAGGTATGCAGTGGTGGGTTCACAGAACAGGTATGCAGTGGTGGGTTCACAGAACAGGTATGCAGTGGCAGGTTCACTGAACAGGTATGCAGGTATCCAGTGGGCTCACTGAACTGAACAGGTATGGTGGGCTCACTGAACAGAACAGGTATGCAGCCAGGAACAAGCTAAGCCTAACTAATCTTTCCCTATGAGAGACAGTCTGCAGCAGCTCGCCCTACTCTCACTAATGCAGGCACACGAGTGAGCGTAATGGCCGCCGCTGCCTGCCTTTTATTAGGGGGGAGTGGCTCCAGGGGCTAGTGTAGCCTAATTGGCTACACTGGGCCTGCTGACTGTGATGTAGAGGGTCAAAGTTGACCCTCATGGTGCATTATGGGGCGAACCGAACTTCCGCAAAAGTTTGCCTGCGGGACGCGAACGCGAACCACTGATGTTCGCATGGAACCGTTCGCAGGCGAACCGTTCGGCCCAACTCTACTGAGCACTGCCCAGGGAATGATTCAGAAGAGACTAGTGTGATTTTTGGATCTCTCAATTGGATCATGGCAAGGAGGGGGTATAGTACCAGAAGAGTTAGCCTGGCTAGGTCAACTTATTTACTGTTTATTTACTTAATTACTGAAATTCCAACTTATTATTTACTTATAAGTTGGGATTTCCTATAAAGCATAACTATTTTCCTGTTATTGTCGGTTGACTGGATTGATATCCGCTGGCTGCTGTAACATCCCCTGCCATGTTCTATGAATTAGTCATTCTAATCAGCTCATTCTTATCAGCTTGCTGGTTAGTCTATACCTCTCGGTGTTACAAGCCTTACTCCATAGAGCCAAATTAATCCATGCCATGCACTGATGAGAATCAAACAATCCGAAACAGTCTGTATGCATGTTGGATTATTATGGCTCTGTACAAATTAACAAGCTGACACATCATTGCATTCCAGCGGTTCTGGAGGTGTGTTTAGCTTCTAAGGGTAACAATGGTTAATTTGCATATATTCAGCAGTGTTGCACTGGGAGACATCTCAAGCTCACTCCAACCTGAATTATCGCAAATTCTTTCTGTTTTAAGAAAGCAAACTTTTGTTTTTCTTAGCATTTTAGTAAGGGGGCTTTTAGGACCATTGTAGTCCCTTACACACTCCAATGAGTTCTGGTTCACCATGAGCTTGCTGGTTAGTCTGTACCTCTCGGTGTTACAAGCCTTACTCCATAGAGCCAAATTAATCCATGCCATGCACTGATGAGGATCAAACAATCCGAAACAGTCTGTATGCATGTTGGATTAATTTGGCTCTGTACAAATTAACAAGCTGACACATCATTGCATTCCAGCGGTTCTGGAGGTGTGTTTAGCTTCTAAGGGTAACAATGGTTAATTTGCATATGTCAGCAGTGATGCACTGGGAGAAATCTCACGCTCACTCCAACCTGAATTATCGCAAACACGTTCTGTTTTAAGAAAGCAAACTTTTTTTTATCAGCTCATACTGGGGCATATTCACTAACTGCAATATTGCCATGCGCAGGGAACATGCAACAATTTTACCATTCCTTACACTGAGTAGGTAATGTGTGTTGGTGTGTTGTGCAATTATTTTGATATTACCTAGGTAATGTGACTATCACTAATGTAAAGCGCATTACGCTACTTGTGTATTGCACATTACCCTAGTTAATGTGGGTCACACTAATTGCACAATGCACACTACCTACTCAGTGTGTAAGTATTGGTAAAATTGCTTTGGGCTACCTGCGCATAGCAAATTTTCTGACAATTAGGGAATATGGCCCACTGTGATTACCAGTTATAATGAGGACATCGATTAAAATGAAGATAGTTTCAATTGAATGCAATGATATGTACCCACATAAAGCAATAAACAGCTTCATTAAAAAAGCCACGTGGTAGGGAAAGAACAGCATGGTAATTTATGAAGGGTAAAGGTGTTTTACTCATAACAAACCCCCACTAAAACTTATGGCACAACAAAGTTGATATGCACAGAAGTTGTGCATAATGATCATGTTGTAGGCTGTATTAAAGGGACTCCAATCTCCTCTCATGGGTCCTTTAAAGAGACTTCGAACAGTACTGCAGAGTACTTAAAGATGCATACCATTCTGTAGCCTGTGCTCTCCTCTTCCATTTGATGCCTGAATCGCTGTTCTACACCAAATAGTTTTCATTTTGATTTCAATTTAAAAATCATCTTGGCTAGGTTATAACTTCCAGGTTACCCCGTCTTCTCTGTTAGAGAAGTGCATCACTGAATGAAGCAGCAAGAAGAAGTGACATGTATGGACATTGTAAGAGGCTCCTCCAGAGGGGTCACAGCATGACTTTGTTGGAAGTCGTCTGGCTTAAAGGCATACTCATGAGAGGTGCTAGGAGTCCCTTTAAAGCAGACCCAAACCAAACATACTTTTAATTCAAAATATTTAGTTGCACCACTCTGACACATACAAATATAAATAAACACTCCTTCAAGCCTATAAGCATTTCAGTGCATGCTTTTCACCCTTCTCTTTTCATAACTAGGGTTATACAGGTGGCAGCCATTAGCAATTCCTCCTTTGCCGGACACCATCTACTCCACCAGTTTGCTGGATTATTTGCCGGCAATTTGAAAGGAAGGGAGGGGTTTCTCCAATAAATGTAAAATATTTTATATTTGTCATCATGCAGCTGAAAAAAGGCTGCTATTTATTATTATAATTTAGAAAATAGATTTTATTTCTGAAATCTTGTATTTTTAGTTTGGGTCCACTTTAATGCAAACACAGCACCCCTAAAAGCAATAGCAGCAAATAAACCAAATGCATTCACAAGCTTTTTTTATACATACACTTACAAAACATGATCATAAAGCAAACAAAATTGCAGTGAAAGGTAAAAGTGTTTTACTCATAACAAACCCCTACTAAAACTTATGGCATACCAAAGTTGATATGCTCAGAAGTTGTGCATAGTGCTAATGTTGTAGGCTATATAAATGTAAACACAGCACCCACAAAAGTAAGAATAGCAGCAAATAAACCATGTGTACACACAAGCTTATTAATACATACACTTACAAAACATGATCATTAAGCAAACAAAATTGCAGTGATTTTCCAAAGTCATCTGCATAATCTGAATGTGGATGTTATGTATAAAAGTGATATGACATTTCAAAGGTGACTTTGATAAATGTCTTCAAGGCATCCTATCAGTGTACAGTATAGTATGACATAAAAATGAAATCAACATTTTTGCACTGACAGTATACAGTGTATAGAATTGATTCCCATGGTATTAGGTTTGATTGAAAGCCTAATTTCCTCATTTACTGAAGCATGTCAGCTTGAATGCCTATATGAATAAGAATAATAATAGTAATGATAATAAATACTAATAATAAATAATTATCATCATAATATTCACAGTAAATAGATACTCCTCCATCAAGTGCAAAATGCTTGCTTGCAGAATAAGACATGTTATTTGCTATGTAAAATAATAATATTTCTGCTATATAAAATGCTATATAATAACTATGGCTAGATCTAGGCTCAATTTCTTGTTCAATATCTTTGTCACCCAGGACAGGACTGTTGGAGGAACTATGAGAGACAGCTACTTGTAGTACAGGGAGTGCATGGAAGGGAAGGGCATTGTGTGCTCCCTCAGCAAGACATTCTTGTAGGACATAATTATGATCAATGTCTTTGTGACATTTCACCTGAAGGACGATATACCAAAACACCATTTCCAACTGTTACAAGAAATTGGGCAGCTGAATATGAAAATCAGTTATGCCCCATACATGTTGTTTAGCTTGAAGGCTTTTGTTGTTGTTTAAATAAAGATATTTTAAATTATTAATTTACACATTCATATAGGGCAGAGATATTGGTTTTGCAGAAAACATCAAATAGTTCAGAGCGCATAGAATGTCAAGCAGTTCTTAATGCATAACTGAGGAATGTTCACTAAATGCGGGTAAAATGACCATGCACACACACAGCTTACTAGCACTATGCAATGCAAGTTGCGCTTGAAATAGATGAACTCATATGAGGAGGTGCTCATCAATATTTTTACTTTTATTAAGAATTAATGGAATGAATTAATGGCAACAATTTAATTAATTACTGTATTTTTTTGACTATAAGACTCACTTTTCTCCCCAAAAAGTGGGGAAAAAAGTCACTGCGTCTTATGGTCCAAATGCAGGTCATTCCCGACTTGTAAACGCCTGCCTACATGAACCTCCAACTTACGCAATGTCGGCGACTCCCTGTACTGTGCCCATGCAGAGGAGGACACAGGGACAAACAGAGGACTCAGGGGGACACAAAGGGGCATAGAGGAGGACAGAGGTGAACACATGGGGGACAGAGGTGGACACAGGGACAAACAAGAGGTACAAGTGGACATAATCGCAAGATGCCCCTTCACCATGGATGCACCAGGTTTAGAATATATTATTTTCCCCTGGTTTTGGTCCTCTAAACCTAGGTCCGTCTTATGGTCCGGAGCGCCTTATAGTCAAAAAAATACGGTACATAATGGAATACATGAATGGAAATAATGGAATGAAGTTGGAAAGCAAAGAAACTACTAGATCTGTATTACTTAGGAAACATTAAGACACTTAAAGTAATTGCTATTTTTGCAAAAATGGAGCAAATGTAGCATCACACTGATATTTACAAAAGTTACTTTATGCCTCTTGGTAGTACAGTATATCAGTCCAGTTTCCTCTCTATTGTTCTATCCAATTTGGCGGGAAGGCATGATGTGAGAAGAGTCCTAGTAGTACCAAACAATTATTAATTCTTAATTATAGCCTTCACTGTATACCTAGAAATTGCTAAAGACTTTTTCATTTCACTTTTTTTTGTATGCATCTTCTGACTTAGGACTCTTTCCAACTATATAAAGGAAACTACTAAACCTTGGAGTATAAAGTATATGTAAAATCTGTATTATAAAGCATCAAGTAAAAAGGGCACTCGTTATGGATTGAACCTCTGCTGCTTCCCTTGGTGTTACTGATAGTTAAAATATTGGTAATGTAATATTATGGATATTTTACTGTAGACTTCCCTGGATCCTATTCTAACACTAACCTCCCACCTAGTGCCTAACAATAACCTTCCTTCCTGATGCCAAGCACTAACCCCTCCTCCTAGTGACTATCACTAACCTTCCCTCCTAATCACTTTCAAGAAACCACATCACTCAAGTGACCAAAAACAAAAGAACTGATCAATGTTTAGTAGCTGATCAGCTATAAAGACTAGCAGCCGGTCGTCTACAAATGACCAATCGGCTTCTCAAACTACCCCCTATGTTACCTATCCTAATAGCCGGTGGTATGAACCTGAACACAGGAACAGGAGACCACCACATTTTGCAGGAGTACTGATATAGAGACCAGGAATAAGGTACAATTAAGTGTTTATTACAAACAAAATTGTGCACATTGTGCATACCAAATGCAACCATATGCACAGCACGCTATATACAGAGAATCACCAACAAACAAGGACATGCAGGGTACACAAATACAACCAAATACCCTGAATAACTATCTATTTACAAGGCAATATACAGGAAATATATACAAACATATACAACATACAGATATACAATCATCCACAGTGTCAAAGGAGCAAACAGTAGCAGAGTTAGGACAAGCTATAAGGTTCGGCAACATGTTTATCAGATACAGGTACAGTACAAGGGAGAAGACACAAGGCAGAGTCAAGACAAGATAACAGGTTTGACAACAAGTAAGCAGGTACAGGTACAGGATCAGAATAAGGGAACAGATTACAGGGTTGTCCAGAATACACAGGTGTGGGAGCAACAACATTCTGGTAACTAGCAGGAGAAAGAGGCAGTTCTTAAACAGTCCATGTAATTAGTAACATGAAGCAGCTGGTTGTATGTTTCTGCAGAAAGTGCACCTGAACCACTCCCACAGGCCGGAACAGGAACTGCAAGTACTTGTTACAATCAGTGAAATACTACTTTCTGGTGAATGGTGGAGGTCCATGGTTGCCAAGATCAGGATTCAGCCACCTGCTGGTGGATAGTGAAAGTCCAACTCAATACCAGCAGACAGAAAATGACAGAACATGATTCCTAACAGTACCCCACTCCTTAAGTAGTGACCTCAGAATGCTCCATAATGTTCTTACAAAACCCTTGCCAGGGTCCCAAGAAACGACAGGCAACCAATACCTTGGCAGGGTAGACAGGGGGTGCCCGAAGCTGGCACTTCATAATGTTTGAATACTTCAAAATTCTATTAACTCAACTACTTTCATTAAAATAAACTAAATGTGGATGTGCTACTGCTGCCTGAAACTTACTGTCACTGCCTGTCACTGCCACTTCCATTATAGTCTAGTCAGTACTATCACTCCATTTTCCGCATTATAATAATATGCAATAAAAAGTACTAATACATAAAAAAAAAAGAATGAATCAAATAAAAGACCTCCCTCTGAAAGAGTAATAAAAATAAACCAACCTTAGCTACTAAAGCAACATCCATCTACCCTAATAAATAAATAAATTTGAATATTGCTTCATAACAATTCAACCAAAATATGAACCTCAAACAATGTACTTTCTTTTTCATTTTATTTTGTTTTTTATTTTATATGATAACTTTTCTGAGCATACCAAGTTGCAACATCGATCCTTTGGATTGCTAGGAGTGTGAATCTGGGCTTTATTCTATATTCTGCGATATTTTAGACCCATGCAATAAGATGTCCTACTGTAGATCATTGCTGTGTTTCCAGCCACCCTGGAATTTTCATTTAGAGGTAACGCACTGCAGCGGTGCATCACCATAACGCAACACGTTACAATGCGACACTAATGTTGCACTGTGAACATCATATAGACTTCTTATTGCAGTGCTATGAGCTGTGTCGAAATACTTTATAACCCAGAACCGAACCGCAATGTCCCACCGTGAACCTAACCTTATTACATATCTCTTATGTGCTGTACTGTTGCTGATTGCAACAAAAATTCATGCCCTTGGAGAGTAAAAAAAATGTTTTTTTAAAAAAGTTATATTATTTTAAGAAACCTGAAACTTTCAAAGTATGAAAACTTTATGCTGCAGAAGTAGTCTTCAAATAAGGGAGAGAATTTATATAGTTTTGTAGTCTGTTTCCATGGAAACCCTAGCAAGAAATTCACAAATGGCATATTACATTAATTCATAATCCTAAACTCCTTGCAGTAATTCTGCCTCCTATTAAATTTTTACTTGTTCACATAATTATAGTTATTGCACACAGCTCATAATTGTATAAAAATAACATTATTACCAATCATAATGATCATTATTTTGAATCAGTATTTGTGAATGATTGCTTTAAACATGCCTAGACTGTAGAAGGCATCATCTTGCAGAAACAGAGATGATCTAAATATACAGTATTCTACTTTTCTTTTAAAGGTCAAAGCAGTGTGATTGTCAGCTCTGCAGGATGTTTGGTAGCAAACAATCACAGCATGCTACAACATTGAAGCCAACTTGTTGCTAGTCAAATCCAAGTCTACTACTGAGGGGTTACATGATCTGCTCCAGTTTAGGAGAAAAATATTGTAGCAAACTATCAGATTTTGCACTTCTATTCTTCTAGCCAATACTGAACCAATGTGCTCAACTTCAGACACCCATATTTTTTGTTCACTCAATGGCAAAATGCTCCAGCTACGTCCTGTACCAAAAATTTTGGTAGGAAACATGTCCTGCTACTTTCTGCCGGCTGGTGGCAGCATTTACTCTGCCTGCCCTGGAGTTCCACTTTCTTTCAGCAGGTGGATCTATCCTGTCTGGACTGGAGACAGCCCTTGTTTCACTCTGGTTTTCCTGCATGCGGTGTATTGTGTTGACTCTCTGGCCTCATCATCTAGCAAGTGTGGCCTCTCTATTTAAGAGCACTGCAAGAACTCAGTGCCAGAGCTTTGTGCTGCTTGACCTGAGTCTTTGTATATCTGTGGCTTTGTCCCATTCCTGATCTGTCCCTGTTCCTTCATTGATCTGTTGCCAAACCTTGCACCACTTCTCTGTGACTAGAGCTGATGTTCCAGAGGGCAGGATCATGGCTCCATCATTCTGCCCAATGACTGCACTTGATGAGTCTGAATTGGCCAGAATGAGTGAGCCATGGTCCCACCCGCTAGACCGTCAGTTCCAGTCACTGAGCAGAGCAGCAGGTGCAATTGACGGCGCACCAACCTGATTGGCCTCAGGGCATCTGAAGGGGCTACACTACTTCCTTACACACTGGCAATCCACGTCCAAGAGGGTGAGTGAGCCACTGGAGGACAGGGAACGGGATACACAGGACATTGAGTGGGGGATGCACACTATACAAAGGGGGACACAGGACAGAGAGAGGGGGACACAGGATTGACAGAGGGGGACAGTGAATAGAGAGAGGGGGGCATAGGAAGGACAGAGGAGAACACAAAAGGTAACAGGGGGACCCAAGAGGTACAAGGGAGACATAATCATTTGGGGGGACTGGAGGAAAAGGTCCATGAGATGCCTCTGCACCATGGACGCCCCAGGATGAGTATATATTTTTTCCTGATTTTTGTCCTCTAAATCTGGGTGTGTCTTATGGTCCTGGTCAGGAGCATCTTATTGTCTGAAAAATACAGTACGATGATATGTAACCTATGTCAAAGATTTTGTGGGTTTCAAGAATTCAGTTCGTCCATCATAACATTCTTTCTAAATGACATTCATAGCAATGGTGCTCAACTTGCAACCAAGGACCATGCAGTGTCTTGATGGTCCCTGTTTAAACTGTTTTAAAAGGTCTACAGCATCTTTACACTCCTGCATATTCTGGAGTTCAAGGTTTGAGCAATACCTAGCCACATTCATTACTATCTGGTTTTGTATAGCTCACCTTGCACTACAGCAAAATACTATCTGCATGGCTTTGTTTGGTACACTGCAGTTTTTTAAACAAGTGAAAAGCGCCATAGTCATTATTCAGGCAGTATTTTGTATGTATTGCTAATCAATGCAAATGCTTTGCCAATGCACCCATTCTGGATAAGTCAAACACTATAGCACTGCATTGTAAACATGCCTCATCAACAATTAGAGTGGTACACCTCAACTGGTAACCATGAGGATGCTCAAGACTAATCAGCTAGAGATATCACAATTATGTATAAAGTTGCTTTTTTTATTTATTAAGGTTTAACTAAGTCTCAAACTTTCACATTAGAGGAAATTATTACTCTCTATAGGACATTAGTGCACACAGAAAAGAACTGATTACCTCCTACTGTTAGAGAAGGTAAGTAGGTGTGATGCCTACAGCTCATTCTTAGTTGGCCTATGCCTAGAAACGCCATGCTAGCATATTAACCTGTAGTCTAAAGTTTATGGTTGCGGATGAGGGACACATACATGTATGTATACACACACATTCCCCATATCAAACGTGGATGACTAATCAATAGAATATATTTACATTTACACAATCATTTTCTTCAAAAATGAAGTAAATAACATGCACAACATAATAGAGTGTGCATGTAAAAAAACAAACAAAAAAAAATTGATATTTCACCTCACAGCCAGACAGATTTGTCTGAAGGTATAAGAAATGTATCATTATATCTTTTCATTTATCTTCTAATTAATGATTATTCTGCTTAAAATTAGGAATATAAAATGCTACATGCACATTTCACTACCACAATTTTTCATGGTCCACTCAGTCTATATATTCAAATATTTAACAGAATGAATACATTTAGCTTCCTATGAACAAGCAGGTATAAAGAAAATATAGTATGTAGGATGCTAGAACACTCGTGTTACAGGAAAGTCAGATCAATGGCTGACATGACTGCTGAGAAAATTATAGAGGAGATAACAATGTCATCCAAAGACAAAAATAGAATGGAGAAAAATGAGAGGATAGTAGACTTGATTCTGTCTGGGTCAAAGGAATGGTAACATTTCTAAAACAATGTCAAAAAGTAGTTGGTTTCCACTAAATTAATTTATTTCACTGCTGAATTTATAATAAATACTTTAAATAAGATTGAAAGTTTGTAAAAAGCTTCAAAATTAAAAAAAATATAGATAATGTTATTCAATTGCTGCAAAACATTTCACACATTAATTCAAACTAAATTAGTTATATGTTTTTTTCCTTACTGCTGATTTTACATTCTAAATTTCAAGGACTCTGACAAAAATGTTGCTTGTATTGAACAGAGTGAGGTCAAAGGCTTGACTATCTTACAACTTGTATTGATTTCTCTGTTTTTATGTAGGGAACTATTTCTCATTTTTTGTTCTTAATGACTCTGAAACCAGTAACAGGAAGTGAGAAAAAATTTCAGTGAAACATAGACAACACTATAAAAGCTGAAAAGACACTTCCTTATTTAGTCCTACTAAACTCAATCAATAACTCAGCAAAAATTCGGTATACAGAGGCGCCAGAGTAGAGTAAAACGTTTTAAAAACCACTTAAAAGGAGAGGGGGATGTTAAGGTGAACTCACCTCACTCTTACAAAAAAAAAGAAAACTCACTTGAGTCTCAATAAAACAGAATTGTCAAATAATTTATTCAACTCCACAAATGCAACCCATTTCGCGGGCGTGACCCCGCTTCCTCAGGCAAAAATGGGAGCACAATTCAGTGGGTCAAGCAATAGGTGCTCAAACCTATTGCTTGACCCACTGAGTTGTGCTCCCATTTTTGCCTGAGGAAGCGGGGTCACACCCGCGAAACGCGTTGCATTTGTGGCGTTGAATAAATTATTTGACAATTCTGTTTTATTGAGACTCAAGTGAGTTTTCTTTTTTTGTAAGAGGGAGGTGAGTCCACCTTAACATCCCCCTCTCCTTTTAAGCGTTTTTTAAAACGTTTTACTCTACTCTGGCGCCTCTGTATACCGATTTTTTGCTGATCTTCTAGTCCACCCTGGGTGGAGGGGTGCATCCCCATCTACTATCTACAGAGAGCGACTTCTTAACCTGAGTGTGGTCAGGTCCTAATGCTCCCCACCTGCATTTAAAGTGGTTGCCTATGGGTAACCCGTGTTTGTGAGTATATTTATACATAAAATTGTATTGAACTCTTCATTTTACCTGACAATACTGCACCATATTGGGCTCTCGATTCTCTTCTTGTTTTTAAGCAATCAATAACTCAATCAACAACATTAAAAAATCTTTTAATGCAGAACAGTGTAGCAGAATATGGATAAGAGCTAAGTTGTCTGCTACAGTGTAAGCAGCCTCTACCTGGCTTGCCTGTGCTAATATATGTGAATAAAAAGTAGGACTATGATCCAGCCACTGTCACTGAACAATAGAGATGGCTCCAACCTCTGATTTTCGTTCGTGATCCTCGAAAGCGAACTTCTGCATAAGATCGGTTCTCGCAAACCACAATAGACTTCAATGGAGAGGCGAACTTTGAAAACTAGAAATATTTATGCTAAAGATGTTTCAAGGGGTCTAACACTTGGAGGGGGGCATGGCGGAGTGGAATACATGCCAAAAGTCCCGGGGGAAAATCTGGATTTGACGCACAGCAGTGTTTTAAGGGCAGAAATCACATTGCATGCTAAATTGAAGGCCTAAAGTGCTTTAAAACATCTTGCATGTGTATACATCAATCAGGGAGTGTAATTAGTGTACTGCTTCACACTGACAGACCAAACTCACTGTGTAATGCACAGCAAACAGCTGTTTGTGTAGTGACAGCCGTGCTGGACTGGTGCCCACTATGGCGAGATTGCTCTCCCTCAGTGATGTCAGGTAATGTCTGACTGCCATATCAACTTTCGATGTTTCTTTCTCTAACATTGTTAAAGCTTACATCTATTTTTTTAATTACTTTTTCTGCTGGCTGTTCAGTACCTTCAACGAGAATATTATGGAGGGCAACTCTGCCATTCATTCAACTGTGTGAAACTTTCCATGGTACTTTCTCAGTACCATGGTGACCACGGGTAATGGCCGGGTATTAGGGTTCTATTCTGGTCCGGAGTGGGAGCCTGAGAAACAGCTACCACCACACATCAAAGGAAGGACCCAAATGTGCTGTATAAGTAATGTACCTGCCCTGACCATGCTTTGCAGACCAGGCATCAGATAGACCCTTGACTCAACGCTGTGTGCCAGAGAATGACACCACTTACCTTGCAACATCACGGTACAGTTTGGGTATCGCCTTTTTAGAAAAATAAGGCAATACCACTGCGGTGTCCCAATCGCCACAAATTTTTGGAAGGCCTCAGAGTACACCAGCTGGTATGGTAACAGCTGGCGAGCTAACAGTTCCAAGCCAGCTGACAGATGCCAGGCAAGGGGGTGACTGGCAGACATTGGCTTCTTTCGCTCAAAGATTTCCTTCACGGACACCTGGCTGCTGCTGTGGGTAAAGGAGCAGGAATGGCTACCACCACACATCCAAGGAAGGCAGCAGGTACGCTGCGGGCAAAAGAGCAGGAACGGCTACCACCACACATACAAGGAAGGCAGCAGGCACGGCACACAAGTCCCAACAAGGTAGTGACGAAAAATAACAATACAGGAGGACTCTTTTGAGGCCCTGCTGTATATGAAACAAATAAACTTTCAATCCTTTAATGACAGTCTGTTATGGAGGGCAAGTCTGCCATCCATTCAAGTAAAAGGTATGCACTGACTGCCAGGAATAATACAATGTGCAGTCACAGATGCAGTGAAAGGTATGCAGTGACTGCAAACAGCTAGTTGTGTAGTGATGGCCATGCTGGACTGGTGGGCACGATGGCGAGAGTGCAGGTGATGGCGGCTTTCCAGCCCTTATGGTCGGGCTGAGGTAGCTCAATGACAGAACAATAGCGACTGTCCAGCTGATCGAATTTGGTCTGTCCACAATGAAGCAACAACCTTATTATCTTGGGCGGTCATTGCTTCATTGTGATATGCAAGCCCCTTCACCGTGGCAAGGTAACGATCACGAAAGGTAATTGACACATGTACATGCCTTTTGTTTTGTTGTTGCAGCTGCAGTGCAACCAGAAAAATTAGGCAGGCATGTACACGCACCAAAAAAAAATTGTTATTGGTTTTGTTAGCGGCCACTGCTAGCAGCAGCCTTAAAAATTCAGGAATCCGCCTGGAGTCCTGGACCCTGTTGGTGGTGGCGGAGAAGGCAGTCAAGCAGCCTGCAGGCAGAGATGCTGTGTGGGGACCGACTTAGTTTAGGGGCAGGCAGTCACACGGCGTGCAGGTAGAGATACTGTGTGTGGGGACTTACTTAGTCTTCGGGCAGGCCTGACCGTGCTTTGCAGACCAGGCATCCATGGTCAGATGGACCCTTGACCCAACGCTGTGTGCCAGAGATGACACCATTTGCCTTTCAACATTACGGTACAGTTTGGGTATTGCCTTTTTTGAGAAATAATTGCGTGATTGTATCTTACACTGCGGTGTGTGGCTTTGCTTTTTGTGCTGCTTTTCCGCAGGTGGTCATCCCATTGCAGTTTGTGCTTTGTAATCATGCGCCTTCATACGGTAGTAGTCCCTACACGGGTCTTGGTCTTTCCATGGCTCAATTTTCGGTGGCAGAGAATACAGATGGCATTGCTGTCATCTGAGGCAGACACACAAAAAAATGTCCATACCGCTGAGCCCTGGGGTGATGACACTTTGGTGGTGGCAGCCGACTGAGTGTTAAGTGGGGTGCCAGAATCAGAGCAGGAGAAGGAAGATATGTCACGCTTCCGTGCGGAAGCTGAGAAATATGAGGTGTTCTGTGTTAAATAGTCAACTATGTCCTGACAATATTGGGGGTTGATGGCACGTGCCTTCTTCTGAACACTGTACTTTGGCCGCACAAAATCATGACAGCGCGACTTTGAACAGACCTTCTGGGTGGCCTGCCTCAGGCTCTGCCTCTTGTTTTGTCCATATTGGGGGGGATGAAGTGAAAGGTATGTACTGACCTGACTAATACGATGTGCGGTTACACAGGTGCAGTGAAAAAGTGACTTCTGGTACAACAATGTGCAGTTACACAGGTGCAGTGAAAAGGTTGCAGTGACTGCTGGTACAACAATGTGCGGTTACACAGGTGCAGTGAACAGTTATGCCGAGACTGGTATATAATATAACACTGCGTGCTGTCACGCAGGTGCACTGAACACTTATGCAGTTACTGGTATCAATACAATGTGCATCTGTCACACACACAGGTACCGTGAACAGGTGCAGTGACTGGTATATAATATAACATTGTGTGCGGTCACATAGGTAGGAGCACTGAACAGGTATGCAGAGACTGGTATTAAAAATGTGCAGCTGTCACACACACAGGTACCATGAACAGGTGCAGTGACTGGTATATAACACTGCATGCGGTCACGTAGGTAGGTGCACTGAACAGGTATGCAGGGACTGGTATTACAAATGTGCAGCTGTCACACACACAGGTACCGTGAACAGGTGCAGTGACTGGTATATAACACTGCATGCGGTCACGTAGGTAGGTGCACTGAACAGGTATGCAGGGATTGGTATTACAAATGTGCAGCTGTCACACACACAGGTACTGTGAACAGGTAGTCACTGAATGTGCTGGGCCTGGCAGTGGCACAGTAGGAATTACCAAGGGTCCAAGGGCCAGCTGCGACTGACTGACAGGGCTGTATATGCAACACGTGTCTATGTGACACACACACAAAAAATAGATCACAAGAACAACATTAGCTCTCAAAAGAGCTGTTGAGGGGTGCTTTTTAGCAATAAGTATCAGTAAGGAGCAAGCTAATAAGCCTAACAAGAGCCTAACTAAGCTGTCCCTAATGTCTCTGCAGCAAGCTCTCCCTTCTCTAATTACTGCAGCCACACGAGTGAGTGAAATGGCCTGCCTTTTATAAGAAGGGGGGGGGGTCCAGGAGGGAGTGTAGCCTGATTGGCTACCATGCGGCGGCTGACTGTGATGTAGAGGGTCAAAGTTGTGCCTAATGATGTAGTATAGGAGGTGGGTCGAACTCGCATATAGTTCACGGTTCACCGCAAATGCGAACCATTCGGGCCATCTCTACTGAACAAAAGGACCTCCTTTCCCCAAATATAGATTATATTTTAGGCTAGGTCCACACTTGGCCGCTGCAGATCGGATCCGTCTAAAACGGATTCATTTTTGTAATCAATTTTTTTTCTCTCCGTTTTGAGAGAAATGGCTTTTTTTTGCAGGGACGTTTCCAGTACATGGAAACGTCCCCAGCCCTGACCGTGGGTGGGTGGGGGGGCATGCTGAAGGGGGTAGCAGGTAGATTTGGCCCGAACGGTTCGCCGACGAATGGTTCCCGGCGAACTTCCGCGGTTCACGATCGCGGAGAACCGCAAACTTTTCCGGAAGTTCGGTTCGCCCCCATAGTGCATCATGAGGGTCAACTTTGACCCTCTACATCACAGTCAGCAGGCACATTGTAGCCAATTAGGCTACACTCCCTCCTGGAGCCCCCCCTTTATAAAAGGCAGACAGCGTCAGGCATTGGACTCACTCGTGTGCCTGCAGTAATTAGAGAAGGGCTAGCTGCTGCAGACTCTAATAGGGAAAGCTTAGTTAGGTTAGCTTAGTTAGGTTCTTGTAGGCTTGTTAGCTTGCTCTTGGCTGATTGTTATTGCTAAAAAAGCAACCCTCAACCCTTTTGAGAGATAATCTTGTTCTTGTGATCTATTTTTTTTTTGTGTGTGTGTGTGTCCCTCTGACACTTGTGTTGCATAGACAGCCTTGGTAATTCCTACTGTGTGTGCCACTGCCAGGCCCAGCACATTCAGTGACTACCTGTGTGTGTGACAGGTGCACATTGTAATACCCATCACTGCATATACCTACTACCTGTTGTTCACTTCAGTGCACCCACCTACCTACGTGAGCGCACGCAGTGTCACTGAGCCTGTCCGGTACCTGTCTGTGTGTGACAGGTGCACATTGTAATACCCATCACTGCATATACCTACTACCTGTTGTTCACTTCAGTGCACCCACCTACGTGAGCGCACGCAGTGTCACTGTGCCTGTTCGGTACCTGTCTGTGTGTGACAGGTGCACATTATAATACCCATCACTGCATAAACCTACCTGACAGTCACTGTTGTTCTATCATTAAGCTACCACAGCCCGGCGACCATATGGGCTTGAAAACCGCCACAGCCTGCACTCTGGCCATGGTGCGCACCAGTCCAGCACGGCTGTCACTGCACAAACAGTTGTTTACGGTGCATTACACAGTGAGTTTGGTGTGTCAGTGTAAAGCAGTACTCTAATTACACTCCCTGATTGATGTATACACATGCAAGATGTTTTAAAGCACTTTAGGCCTACAATTTAGCATTCAGTGTGATTTCTGCCCTTAAAACGCTGCTTTGCGTCAAATCCAGATTTTTCCCCGGGACTTTCGCATCTATCCCACTCTGCCATGCCCCCCTCCAGGTGTTGGACCCCTTGAAACATCTTTTCCATCACTTTTCTGGCCAGCATAAGTGTTTCTAGTTTTCAAAGTTCGCCTCCCCATTGAAGTCTATTGCGGTTCGCGAAAGTTTGCGCGAACCAAACTTTTGCGGAAGTTCGCAAACCCGGTTGGTGAACCAAAAATCGGAGGTTCGGGCCATCTCTAGGAAGGGGGATAGCGGGGACAGAGGTGGGGAGAGGGGTCGCCTCCTTCACCTGGGTCCTCCCTTCCTCGCTCCCCCTCCAGCCAGTTTCATTGATGCTATCATTAAAGTATTCAAATGTAAGCCAAGCAGGGAGCGGGGAACTTCCTTGCGTTCCTCCACTCACTGTCACTTTGTGCAATGCCGCCCTCTGTAGTTCATTGAATGGTATTGCAGAAAGTGGGGGCGAGTGATGGAACACAAGGAAGTAAGTTCCCCGCTCGCTGCTTGGCTTACATTTGAATATTTTAATGATTTTATCAATGAAACTTCCTGTCTGCTACCCCCTCCAGCATGGGGCTTCCCCTGCCCTGAGACACAGAAAACGGATCAGTTTCTGTGTCAAAACATGCCAGTGTAGAGGGGGATCCGTTTTGCCATTACTTTTCATGAAAATGTTGCAAATCCAGACCGTCCATTCAGGTTTTCAGAACAGATCCCCCTGAATGCAGACGGATCTGTTTTTTTTTTTTTTTAGTGAAGGCGGCTGCTATTTTTAACATTGGTATCTTTGGCTCTGGTTTTGATCTGGGCTAAAAATTGAAGCCATGGATACGTTTTTAGAACAAATTTGAACCTACTCTTAGCCAATGAGCCCTGATTAATTATCCACACATTAGGAATTTATAAATTTAGATTCATAAATAAAGTTTTACAGATCAGGGTCTAATGCTGGGTACACACCATAAGTTTTTCCTCTCGCTAGATGGATTAGATAGATAATTTCTGACATGTCCGATATTCCTTCCGATCGATTCTGCGCTTGATTTCTCATAGAAGTGAATGGAAAAAGATAAAAAAAACGAGCTGAAGATAAGAAAATCGAGCACAGAATCAAGCGGAAAAATCGATTGGGTGGAAAATCGAGCAGAAAAACTTATCATGTGTACCCAGCATAAGTGATTTGTCACATGTGTGTAAACCTAATATATTCAATGTCGTATTTAAACAAAAAGAAAAAAAGTCAAAGTGTGTCAGACAGGATTTAGTTCTGCTAATGATTATCATGAAGGTAGTTATTTTGGTAGACCTTACCAAAAAAGGTTATGCATTAGGTTTCACTCTACAGGGTAAAAAAAGCCTCCTGAACAATTAGATCCACTGTTGGTTCAAAGAAACCAATTACAGTTAAGACAACTTTTTGACAACTGAATTTTGACTGTAAGGTGGCTGGTCAGCTTATCGACGAGTGATATACCAAGAGTGGTGCCCCCTACACAGAGTGCACAATAAAGTGTGCTGATGAATCCCTATCTACTTGCTCTCACTCCACCTTGCACCCATGCATCTACCTGGAAACTTTTCTGTACCATTTTTGTTTTTGTATTTTTTTCATGTGCTGGATGCTTAAATGATATACTGTATATTTTGCAAATTAGAGGAGAAAATGTCTTCTTAAAGAAAATTCATTGTATTAGGGCCACTTAGTTACATCCGCACAGATATTTGTAAGAACAAATGCTACCACCAAAGGAAATCTAAACTTTTGTGGTAAAAACAAAGGTCACTTGCTAGACAGCTGATAGCCACAAGATAGTCACAAGATAGCTGATAGCTACAAGAAGTGAAAAATTGCACAAACACAAGAAAACAGTATGAAATTGAAAATAAAGAAGTGCCAAAAAAGAAAGAAAGAAAACAAATTAAAAGCACATAAGCATAGTTACCATAGCACATGGTTGGTTGCATGAATAAATTGCAAACTGTGATAAGGTGCCAAGATATGACTATAGATGTTCAAAGGTATCTAGGAATGCATTTCCAATATGCCAATAAAAACCCATGGGGAAACTTCCTAAATATGTACAGAAAAAGACTAGATACCTATATAAGTAAAAAAAGGGCATCTTGAGCTGTAAGTAATACATATGAAATATAAAATCCATGTATTAAATACTTGATTTACAAAAAATAAAAGTGTCATTAATAGGAATACAAAAAAAACCCAACTATAAACATATCACCATAACACATAATAAAAAACAATTTACCTTTTTGTGTTTGCTTTTGCTTCATCTAAATACAATTTAGGTTTTTGAAATAGTATATGCAATGGTAGCAGTTTTGCATAATTCATGCACTTTTTAAAGGACCACTATTGCGAAAATCATACAATTTAAAATACTGTATATGTAAACACATGCAAATCCGAAGCACATTTCTTCCAGAGTTAAATGAGATATAAATTAATTTTCTCCTATGATACTGTCACTTACAGTAGGTAACAGAAATCTAACAGAACCGACAGGTTTTGGACTAGCCCATCTCCTCATGGGTGATTCTCAGGGTTTCGGTTATTTACAAAAGCACTTAGTAAATGGCAGTTGCTCCATCCAACTGCCAAAGAGTGTACAGGCGTCAGGAAGGCTGGCCAGCATCTTCGTATAAATCCTTTTCAGGGAGTGACTTTATATATAATTAAGGTCATTCTGAGAATGAAGAGATGGCCTAGCCCAAAACCTGGCAGGTTCTGTCAGATTTCTACTACTTACTGTAAGTTAAACACAGTTAGCTAACTTACTGTAAGTGACAGCAACATAGGAGAAAAGTAATTTATGGCTCATTTTACTCTGTGCAAAACATACTTCTTATTGTATGTGTTTACATGTACTTTAAATTTTACAATTTTTCACGATAGTGATCCTTTTTTCTACAGCACTGAAGAAAATAATAAAATAAAACTGTAACGATCGGTGTAACACAGAGAGGGTCTGATTACCGGTGATCTGCAGTACCACAGAGAATGCAGAATATACCCGATTATTGATGATCTGCAGTATCACCGATAATCAGATATATCTTCTAACCTCTGGACACCTGAGAGTGTTTGGTGCAACAGTAATACTTTGAGGAAAGCACCCGAGGGATGGGTGCTAGACAGTAGGGGTTACTGTTAAGGATCAGCTTCCTTCCACAGGCCTGATACTCCCCAAGGGGCGGAGCCAGGCTGAGATAGTGAGAAGGACAGAATGTGAGTGACACCAAAGGAGACGTGTCACTGACAGATCTGTGAACTATCTCCTAACAGGAGAGATAGTTCTCGAGGTCGGACAAGCCAGGTCGTTAACACACGGACAGATTTCAGTACAGAGACAGTAGGCAAGAACAGAATCCAGAGACAAGCCGAGAATTGGCAACAGAGAATCAGAAAGGCAAAGGTACAGAATCAGAGATCAGAAGAATGGTCAGGAATGCAGAAAGTCATAACAGGTAATCAACAATGCCTAGACTTGAGTGTGAGATTCTCACACTCCGGGAACTAGACTAGATAATACAAATAATACAGATGGTACAGAATTCCTAGACTAAGGTGTGAGTTCCGTGGCCATCAACACCTTGGAAACTGGTCTAGATAACAATACAGATAATAACAGAATTCCTAGGCTAAGGTGTGAGCTCCGTGATCATCAACACCTACTAAACTGACTAATAAACACAGATACTGACAAGGTCTGAGTGCTACCACGTAGTGACCGCAACGCCAGACACCAGATGAATGACCAGCACCCAGTATATATACACTAGCGCTCACCAGCGCCTCCCCTAAGTGCTGGACCAATGGAAGTTACTGAAATTGTCAGCTGACCAGCTTGGTCAGCTGACCCTCTTCTGACTGCCATAAAGGCCCTGCCTCTCTGCGCGCGCGCGTCCTCCTAAACCAGTGTGGACTATCAGTCCCAGCCACACCAGTCATGTGTTGTAATGTTTCTGCTGAGTTGGATGCGGAAACCGCCGCACCGCTGTCAGTGCATGCGGCGTTTTCTCCGCATTCCGCATTACTGAGAGGAGCAGGCCTATGCGAGCAACTTGCCGCATTGGACGCGGAATCCGCCGTCCTGTTGTTAGAGCATGCAGCGGTTTCTCCGCGCTCCGACTGCGCGTCAGCTGCCATGTTGAACGCGGAGTCAGCCGCCTCACTTTGAGTATTGGCGGCTTTTCCGCGTTTTCTCACAAAAACATTAAAAGCACCAGTGTTCTAAACAGAAAATTCAACTGCCAAAATATGTCATCTCATAAATGAGTTGCAGTGTACAAAAAAATGCACAAGTTGAATTGAATTGCTGGTTGTTACCAAACATGAACAACTACCAGAACGTTTCATTTTTATATTAGATTCCGCAATTATTAAAAAAAAAAGTTTAAATGACATTTCCATGTGTTACTGTTAAGGTGATTGCTTAAAAATGCACTTAGATGGTTCAGAAAATGTCCTAGTGAAAGTGTGGGCTGAATGCTAATTATCTGTACTCTCTGAAGCAAAGTAAATGGCTGGCAGTACAAGCTGATTTGCACTAAAATGTGAGGACCTTCATTGAGCCACAACCTCTAGCCTTTTATGCTCATTATATTCAAGCTTTTACAAAGCTGAATCCAATTTTGTGCATTCCTGGGTATACTTAACATTACAATATTTCATGTTCCTTGTGGAACACTCACATCTGCATTTGACTGGTAGCAACGTAATAAATTATATACAATGCATTGCAAATGTTACAAAAATCCATCAGGATCTATGGCAAAACAGAATGAATGAAATGTTATTTTCTAAAAGGACTGATAAACATATAATACCTTTTTTGACCCTTGATCACCCCACTCTTACTGGCTTGAGACATGGCATCACTCCCACATATGCGGTTGTTGTACCTTAAATCCCAGTAGATGTCAGTGACCATCATGAAAGAGCGCTGTCTTGCCCATTAAATATCTTTTTTTTCTGTTACTTAAATTATTCCTTTTTCTCTGTATTCTCATAATTACCCTTCTTCACATCCTCCACTTTTCAGTGGAATCCAGTGCCTCTCCTTATTTCAGAATCCTTTTACATCTCTACAACTTTACCCTAAAGAATATGCCTTAGAACTAACTTGCATGTAGTGTGGCAAATTATTAAGATATATCAGTTAGGGCAAGCCTGCATATCTCAGGGTTATAGCAGTAATGATGTCAAAGTGTAATCATCAGTAGGACTTGATTTTCTAAGGTATTTCCGGTCTAGAAATCATAGAAGATTATAAATTATCTTGAAAAACAGCCTGGCTTCATTAATACCGACATATTAATCCATAGCAAGGGCTTATGAAGATATGTATTTACAATTTTCCAAAGGAAAAGAAGGCAGTTTCAACTGAAACTGTGTTCTTGTTGGACAGTTCAGCACCCATCTACGGTCCACTGAGCACTTTCAATAGGCTGTAATTTAATGCAGCTGAATGGCAGTGTTTGAAACCACAAGCATGTCAGAGTTTTACTCATATGGCTTCAATTCACTAAACAGTTTAGACTAGTCTACGGATGGTTTTTGGTCTACTGATGGTTTGGTGTAATGTTTTAAACCTGTTTTTAGACCTGGTCTAACATTCAGTAATTACACAATTCACAAAGGCAAACAATGAGTAACCACACCCACTTTTTCTGACAGAGATTAGACCAGCTGATTTCTGTAGGTAAAGGAATTCTGTGAGGTATTTTAGATGTGAGGATGGAACCTTTTGAATTATTTATGCAGGAGTTTTATTGTATTCAGAGGAGAGCTCATCAAAGGAGAAGGATGTCAGTCATAGTTACTCGTTTGTGAATTGCATCTTTTGAGCATTTCCCCTGCTTTACCAACCTAATTACCAAATGGTTTAGACCAGGTCTAAAAACAGGTCTAAAACATTTGGTAATAGTGAACTCCCCATTAAAGTGAACTAACAATTAACTGAACTAACCATCAGCAGACTAGTCTAAACCGCTCAGTGAATTGAGGCCATTGTGTGTACTTTAGAAATAACACCACATTGCATCTGATTGTGGCTTTAGCAGCACTCAGATGGGACTCCATCAGATGGATGCATCCAAAATGTGCACACTGCAGTGTCTGGAGGGGCAGTTCAAAGGCGGAAAGCACATGCCAAGTGCAATGGTTCTAAGCAAGTGGATTCATCAGCAGCAGTGTAATTGTCAGCACCTGCAGTGAGAAGGTTGTGTGCTAAATACATCCAAGTCAGGTTTGCTATATCAGTTATATTCACTGCTCATCTCAGGCAAAAGGATGTAGTAGTAAATTATGCCTGAAGTTTCCAATTGCATCTCATCTAAAATATTTTTTAGTATGTTAAACAAAGAAAAACGACTCTAAATGGCTGCAATGAACTACTTTAGTTTGAAGATGGCTTTTCCTCTATTTCAATAAAATTTAATGCATCATAGATTTGATGGTCAAGTGCCTTGCATCAATATTTCTGATATTTTTCTAAACAGCATGACATAACTTTTCCAGTACACTAACACAGTGGTAACTGCTGCTTATTTGTATTAATTTATTGGTAGCAGGATTTTGTAACATTTGACTCCTCTTTTCTACTTGTGTTGGCTATACCAGTTTTCAAGTTGACAGTGACTATGGGGTGAAAACCACATCTTAAGACCAAAAACATGGATATCTTACAGTGGCCAAATCAAAGCCTAGATTTTCATCCAACTGAGAAGTTAAGACACTATTTCAAAACTGTACAGTTTAAATGCTATATAACCAATCCAAACAACCCAGAGAACGACACTATAGAATAATGAGCCTAAATCATTTATTAAACAAAGATCAAGCCCAAAGAAAAGGAGAAAATATTTTTAAGGTGTTATTGCAGAATTTTGCCCTGATGCAGCAAACTGCATTTTTAGTTTGTTTGTAATATAAAGCAATATATCTATGTACCCTCCTCAAATTTAATTGCATAATTATACAATATGTTAAAAAAAAAGTAAGTGCAGTGTGCACTATAAAAAGATTTTGCAAAGCCATGGAAAATTTTAAGCCAGGGATTATTATTATTTACAATTTATATAGTGCCAAGATCTTCAAATAGAGGTGGGGAGAATAGATACAGAAGAGTTCAAAACGTTGTACAATTAAGAGAACTAGCAATACAAATACATACATAGTTGATGTGTGGTTTGAAGCATCACTAACCATGGTGTATGTTTATAAATTACAGCAGGATAAGAAACACTAGGAGATGCCTGCCCTTGTGTGCGTACATTCTAGAGGGTAGTGGTGGGTTGGAAACGTTAGCGAAGGAGACACAGAAGTTTAATGGATGAGGCAGTGAACCTCCAATGCTACCTGTAGCAAATTATAGGCTTGTCTGAACAGGTGTGTTTTGAGAGTACTTTGGAAAGTTTCCAGGCTTGGAGCATGATGACATACAGGCTGTGGGAGAGGGCTCCAAAGAAGATGTGATGCTTGTAAAAAGAAATGCAATTTAAATCTAAATCTAGACTAAGCAACCAAATTCACAAATCTTTTAAGGCTCATACTGCAAAATGACCTGCACAATGCCTGATGCTCTCCAGTAGGGCTGAACCTGCTCTATACTCATGGACCTCGATTCACTAAAGGGTGCTAAGTGTTAGCACGCAGGGAAAAGGCACTTAGGACGCGAAAACGGCCGCTTCACAAGCTAACATGTGTACAAGCGATTGCGTGTGCAAAGGTTAGCACTGCGCAGTGCACACGAAACATCGCACCGTTCATGTGCAAAATAGCCTGAAAAGCTATTTTACATGCGAACGGTGAGATGTTTCGCGCCCACCGGTGCGACGTTTCGCGCACCGGTGCGACTTTTTGGGCGCACTAACTTAAAGCGCGATCAGTAACAGCTTTGGAAGTGCAAACTACTTAGCACCCTAGTTTGCACTTCCAAAGCAAAGCTTTTAGGTATGCTAACTGTGTTAGCACCCTTTTGTGAATCAAGCCCATAAACTTTTAATGGGGGTCCTGATCATGGTTAGTGAAGTGAGCTGAAAGAAAGAGATAGAGTAAGCCATGTCTGACATTACTGACATGCTGGTATAACCTAGTGTTAAAGGACAACTGAAGTGAGAAGACTATGGAGGCTGCCATGTTTATTTTAACCACTTCAGGACGAAAGCAATTTTCACATATCAGCACTGCTCCCATTCATTTATCAATAACTTTATTACTACTAATCACTCGCAAATTATCTAAATATTGTTTTTTTTTTCAGGACAAATTAGGCTTTTAGTGTGTGAAGTTTTTGTTTAGAAATTACCTTATTTTTTATGCATTTTAAAGGGAAATTAAGGTAATAAAATAGAAAAAAACACACTATTTCTCCATTTACATCCAATATAGCTTTACAATAAACAGTGCTAAGTATAAATTAAACCCACACATTTTATTTGCTCATCCATCATGGTTATTACAACATTTAGATTATGTTCCTAGCACAATGTATGGTGACAATATTGTATTTGGTTTTTTTCTCATTTTTCTCAATTGGTTTTTTGCTTTCTCATTGTACACTATCGATAATTATGATACCTTATTTGGAAAAATAATAGTAATATACCCTCATGGCATATATATTCAAAAAGTCAAGTTCCTAAGGTAACAATACATGTTTTTCTCTTATATTCTGTCACTCTGCTTTAATTCTTTTATTTTGGTACAGAATATGCGAACATTTAATTGCTTTTGATTTCAGTATGTGACTAAAAAGAATACACAAGACATGGGCCTCAACCTTAAAACTCTCTAAGCTCTTTCACACTAGAGGCTGCGGTAGAAAAGGCTGAAAGTCAGCCTTTTGCTTAACGCCAATACATAGCGTTTTCAAAGCGTTTTCAAAGTGTTTTGAAAGCGTTTTACAGCTCATATGAAAACGTCCTTTTTTTTTCTTCTATAAAAATAAGTGAACAGATCAGCTGTAAAACGCTTAGAAAATGCTTTGAAAACGCTGAAGTTGGCGTTTTCCATTGACTATCATTGAAACGTCAACAGCCAACTTTGGCTGTAAACAGCCCTGAAAAAGCTCCTGGGAGCGTTGAAACGCAATGCTCCAAAACGCCGAGTTAGATGTGAAAGGTAAAATGAAAGTCTATGGACTTTCATTTTACCTTAGAAAACGCCAACTTCGGCTGTGGCGTTAAAACGCCGAAAAAGTCCTCTGGTGTGAAAGGGCCCTAAACTCCATTCTACAACTTATCAGGGTTAAAATGTTACCAAATATGTCTCTTGTAGTTTTGCTAAGACTTTTCCAAGTTTGATCATAGTTTTGAAAATTACTTTTTTATGTTGGATTGAGTTTGTCCCTACTCATTATTTATGTGGCATGCGCCCAAGCTTAAAGACACACCAAAATGTATTCTACAACTCTTCACAGTTAAAATGATACCACATATGCCTCATTTAGTAACAAACTGGTGGTGCACTCTCCACAACTACACTGGACAAATATATTAGTCCAGTTAGGCTTAAGTGGTTAAACAATATCAGTTGCCTGGAAGCCCTGCTGGTCTGTTCAGCTGCAGTAGTGTCTGAATAACACTAGAAACAAGCATGCAGCTACTCTTGTCAGATCTAACAATAATGTCAGTAACACCTGATCTGCTGCATGCTTGTTCAGGGTCTATGGCTGAAAGTATTAGAGGCAGAGGGTCAGCAAGTCTGCCAGGCAACTGGTATTACTTAAAAGGAAATAAACATGGCAGCCTCCATATACCGCTCTCTTCAGTTGTCCTTTAAAGGGAACCTTAACTGTGGGCTCCAAAAAAATTCACTTACCTGGGGCTTTCCCAAGCCTCCTGCAGCCGTCCTGTGCCTGCGCCGGTCCTTCGGTGCCCTCCGGTCTCCCTCCATGGCTAAGTTTCATTTTCGCCCGACTGCCAGTCCTCCTTGGGCAAAGCGTCCTCTTCTTCCGCATTCCCCGTCGTAAAGAGCCGTAAAGTGCGTCCGCATGGCGTATCTTGCGTCATGTGGACGCCCTTTACTCCTCTTTACAACGGGGAATGCGGAAGAAGAGGACGCTTTGCCCGAGGATGACTGGCAGTTGGGCAAAAACGAAACTTAGCCACGGAGGGAAATCGGAGGGCACCGAAGGACCGGTGCGGGCACAGGACGGCTGCAGAAGGCTTGGGAAAGCCCCAGGTAAGTGCATTTTTTTTGGGCCCACAGTTAAGGTTCCCTTTAAGCACATATGTAGTGCACCCCACAAGACGCATGATATAGGAAAAACATAGTCTGTATATAATTAACCCCAATTAACACCATGAATGCATGGATCCACTGTGACTGTAAGGGTGTTCCAACTACTACTTCACTCCCTCTGATAAAGGGTCCATCCTTCAGGTCAGGTGTTTTTGTGCTTTCATTTGTTATGGGTGTGAAGAATACGATGTCCACACCTGTTTTCTGACCCTTGCAAGATATGTCCCCAGGCTACGAGGGTCACCGGGGTAGGCATGGGAAAGGGTGTAAACATTGGGGGCCCAAATCAAAGTTTTTCTGGGGGGCCCCATGATTTATAGTTATCCTCCTGCATGGGTGTGACTACTATGTTTACACGCATAACACAAACATGGTTAGTGTCTCCCTCTTTTGGTTAACTGCCTCTAAGTTGACTTCCTGCATCTTATGGAGAATATCTTTTTTTCCACTAAATTACTGACCAATGTAAATAGGTGTACAAGTGAATACATCTCTGTGTAGTTTGAATATATAAATTCCTATCTGAAGCCATCCTCTTTAGACACTGCTAAAGAAATACTGATGAGGGAGCTGTTAAGATTCACTTACCTGGGACTATTTCCAGCCTATGCATAATATCAGGTCCCTTGCTACTCCCTAACCCCGCCAGTGCGAAGCAGGTCATTTGGGCGTGCACTCACTGTTGCGCTGTGCCTGACCTGGGTGCCACCATAAATGTAATTTTATTATGTCTATAGCAGCACAGAGGGATTATTAGTGTAATTTGACTCCCTCCAAATTGCTATGACTCGCAGGGGGAACAGTATTTAAGGCCTCCCGGAATTTCAGCCGCAGTTAGATGAGCCATAATTCATTTAACCTGCGCCCAACTGTCCAGATGGCGAAGACATATGCACTCCCGCCACTGTGCTGCCTCAGAAAAATCCCTGACCAAAACTCTAATTGCGGCTACTGCGTGTGTGGTTCAGTTCACACACCTCCTCTGTGCTTGTGCAATTCACAAAAACTACACATGCGCAGATGCTCGTGACCATATAAGTGCGATAAAAGAGGTGTGCTAAGAGGTTTAAGTGTTTTTAATAAGTTTTTAATACGTTTGCAGCAATCCATAGTGCAAGGCGTTTTGAATAAAGGCTTTCTGAAACTTTTTAAATAGTACTAATTGTGGCCAGCACCATTTTTCTTTTCTGATAACTGAAGGTGGGCTAAGAGGCTCATGCGTGTGCACTAGCCAGATCTTTTTGAGTGGACAGCAGCAACCCTGGAGGGCAGCGAAACTACAGCAGGGGATCTGATAGACTGCAGGGAGCTGGAGGAAGCAACATGCAAGCAGTGCAGCTCGGATACCGCTTTTCACTATCTGGAACTAATTCAGATCCGGATACCCCTCTATCCTATCCAGGTCGGATATCTGGATCAAAAATGTTCCTATCCGAAAAATCCGGGTCGGATATCCGACAGATTTGGATATCCGGATGAAAAACCGGAAGTTGCCTTTAAATTGCTTTAAAAAAGTTTTTAAGGGTATATGAGGCATGTAGCTTCATTATTTTGTACAGGGAAAACACTAATTAATGATGTGGGGACTTAAAATCCCCCAAAAAAGAAAAAAAAATGGCTGTCAATTAACATCAGGACTAGGTTCCAGGAAGCGGTCGTACTGCCGCAGTTGGGGCCTCCCCACAACTTGGACAGCACAGACACCTTCAAAAAAATTACACAGCAATTGTGTTTAGATAGTTCACCATGGCACTTGTAGAGGTACCACGGCTTAGTAAAAAATTAGGAGAGGTTCCAGGAAGCAGTCGTACTGCCGCAGTTGGGGCCTCCCCACAACTCGGACAGCACAGACACCTCCAAAAAAATTACACAGCAATTGTGTTTAGATATTTCCCCATGGCACTTGTAGAGGTAAAACGGATCAGTAAAAAATTAGGAGAGGTTCCAGGAAGTGGTCGTACTGCTGCAGTTGGGGCCTCCCCACAACTCGGACAGCACAGACACCTCCAAAAAAATTACACAGCAATTGTGTTTACATAGTTGACCATGGCACTTAGTGTGTTCGTACCACGGCTGTGAATTTTTTTTTAACCTGGCTTAATCAAGATGGAGTCAGGAGGTTTTGGTGGTAAATGGTGGTGAAGCAGGCATAGTGATTCCCACTCAGCCACTTCATTCCCCCTCTTGCCAACAACAGGGGCCAGGAACTCACCAACCACCCAAACCTGGTTCATTTTTTAAAAAGTCAGTCTGTCCACAGACTGGCTGGACAGACAAGAGCGCTTCTCAGTAACTACGCCACCGGCCACACTGAAGCACCTTTCTGACATCACGCTGGAAGGCGGGCAGGACAGCACTTCCAGGGCGTACTGCGCCAGTTCGCTCCAGATATCCAGGTGCTTGACCCAGTACTCCAAGGGGTCCACAGTAGTGTCGGTGTCAAGCCCACTGTAGGACCCCATATAGACGTCCACCATCCGGGTCAGGTGTTGGTTCTGGCTTTGAGAGCTGGATGTTTTTGCAGGCACCTCCCCTGTAGGCAGCGGTACTGGCGTGGCGTAGAGCGCCTTTGTCAGAGACAGCAGGTTTGTTGGGCGCCTGCTGCTGCTGGATGCAGGCGCCTGCTGCTGTGCTGGCTGGACTGTGAAAGCAGGGGGGGTGGGAGTCTTGGGGAAGGCTTCCTCCAAGCGTCGAACTAGAATCCACTGCAAGTCCCTCATTTGATGCACAGGGTCTCCTCCTACAGGCAGGAACTGAGCCAGCTTTCCCTTCAGCCGTGGGTCCAGCATCAGGGTGATCCAGATGTCCTCCCGAGCACACATCTGCTTCACCCTTGGGTCTTTGCGCAGGCACTGCAGCATGTGCTGCCATGGGGAAGAGGGCTGCCATCTCTGCTGACCCATCATCTTCTGGCCTGCTGACAGTGCTGTCCTCCTCCTCTGATTCCGGAGCCTCATCTTGCTCTCTCCACCCCCGCACTACTGCAGCTGCACTCGCTGTGCCCCCTCCTCTTCAAGGTCAGGGACCTCCAACTCCTCCAAGTCCTCCAACTTCTCCTCCTGCCGCCCAGAGGTGGACTGTGAAGGTTGTTGCTGCTGCTGCTCCTGCTGGATCAAGGCTTCCTCTCCCACTTCCAGCAGAGCATCGAGGGCCTTTTCCAGCATGCACACCATGGTCACCCACTCACACAGCGACGCATGGTCCCGGCTGATGATGTTGGTAGCCACCAGGAAGGGTACCAGCACCAAGCACACCAGTTGCATTTTTTACCAATCAGCACTGAGGATGATGTCCAGGAGGTGGGTGGTGTCGGTCCCGGTCAAGTTGGCCTCCAAGGTCCCTTTCTCCAGGTAGAGGTTGACAGCCCGCCTCTGTTCAACCAGACGTTCACACATTGCAAGGGTGGAATTCCAGTGTGTTGGAATGTCTAAAATACGCCGGTGCCGTGGGAGGTTCAGCTCCAGCTGCACGGCTTCCAGGGACGCTGTGGCACCACCCGAGCGGCGAAAATGACCCACGGTTTTCCTTGCCGCTCCCAAAAGAGTGTCCATCCCCTGGTAGGTGTTCAGGAATTTCTGCACCACCAGGTTCAGGCGAATCTCCATAAACTACAATGGACAAGCAAATTCTAAAACCTACTGGAACTGTTTCTGACCACAAAAGTGATGGAAAAGTTGTTTCAAGGGGCTCAACACCTAGATAGGGGCATGCCGAAGGGGGATCTATGGCAAAAGTCCCACCAAAAAGGAAGTATCAATGCAGAGTTGTGTTTCAACCTCTAAAGGGCAGAAATTGCATTGCATTCCTAAATTGGTGCTTTAAAACGTCCGGCGTGTGTACACATCCATCAGGTACCTCTTGTTTGCCGCAAAACATTTGCCGTGTGGCTATAGCAGCCACAGCTGCGGACATTACTCTCACGTTCATACAGCTTAAGCAGTTAAAAAATAAAACATTTCAAAAAAATATAAAAATATTATATCTTTAACCACTTCACCACTGAGGGGTTTTACCCCCTGAGCACCAGAGCAATTTTCACCTTTCAGCGCTCCTTCCATTCATTCGTCTATAACTTTATCATTACGTATCGTAATGAAATGAACTATATCTTGTTTTTTCCGCCACCAATTAGGCTTTCTTTAGGTGGGACATAATGCCAAGAATTATTTTATTCTAAATGTGTTTTAATGGGAAAATAGGAAAAATGTGGGAAAAAAAATAATTATTTTTCAGTTTTCGGTCATTATAGTTTTTAAATAATGCATGCTACTGTAATTAAAACCCATGAAATGTATTTGCCCTTTTGTCCCGGTTATAAAACCATTTAAATTATGTCCCTATCACAATGTTTGGCGCCAATATTTTATTTGGAAATAAAGGTGCAATTTTTTCAGTTTTGCGTCCATCCCTAATTACAAGCCCATAGTTTATAAAGTAACAGTGTTATACCCTCTTGACATAAATATTTAATAAGTTCAGTCCCTAAGGTAACTATTTATGTATTTTTTTTAATTGTAAATTTTTTAATTTTTTTTTTAATTACAAAAAAAAAAAGGGGAGTGTGGGAGGTAATGAGTTAATTTTTTGTGTAACGTTCATTTATTTCTATGTGAAAAATGCTTAGGGTGTAGTTTTACTATTTGACCACAAGATGGCATCAGTAACTTTTTGTGTATTGCGACCTTCCGGACGCTCGCAGGAAGTAATAGGAGGCTGTGAGTGTTTGTTTTTTCTCACAATGATCGCGCTGCCCATCGGAGAGCAGCGGATCATTGTGGGGCTTAGATCAACGAACGGGAATGGATTTTCCCATTCATTGATCTCCAGGCGAGCGAGCGGCGGCGTGTTTACTAGCGGCGGGCGGCGTGTTTACGAGCGGGAGCGTGGACAGCGGCGGGAACGCGGAAAGTACGGATTTCTCCGTCCCTGGGGGTTAAAGGACGGAAAAAGGGACGGAGAAATCCGTACGGGTGGGGGTAAAGTGGTTAATGCTGCACCTGCGTAAAAGAGTAAATAAACCTGCCCCACTGAGTAAACCTGTAAAGTAAAACTCATTTTCTCAGAAGATATGTTTGTTCAAAAAAGCATACCCTGACTTGTAGCACCATCTAGTGGAAAAAAAAGAAGGTACAGTAGACGCAAAAAATGTTTTAACTAAACGAAAGAAAAATACTTTTAATGTGTTTGCTAATTAGTTTGTTTATATATTGCATATTATGTTTCATGTTGCATTTCATATGAATATTAGTAGGATAATGAACATATGTCTTTCATCAACATTGATATTTAAAAAGCAGAGTGATTCACTAATGTGACCCAAAGGTTTAAACAGGGCCAGATTTGTACTGTTTATTACCCAAGGCTCTTTTTCATCAGCTGTCCTCCCAAATTTAAACAGATCCTGCACAGCATATGTTTGACTACATCAGTGGATATGAGCTGGTAATGTGACAGGCTTTAGTTTTATTTTATCCTATTGCATCTGAAAAACTCACAAAAACCAGGCTCCCCCAAAAGATTGCCCTTAATTTAGGATCAGTGACTATGTACTCTGTTAAGTGCTGCAGGAGATGTAAATAAATACAACTAATAATAATACTAATAAAATGTGAGAACATTAGACTATGACTATGGTTGGATTTGCTTGAGAGCTCCTCTGAGGACAGACAATGACATGGCTATGTACTCTGTAAAGTGCTGCAGAAGATGACAGTACTATATAAATACATAATAATAATATGGTAGGACATTACACTGTGACTATGACTATGGAAGAAGGGAGGGATGACACAAACATTGTTGTTGTTCATTGAGAGAATTGGTGTGCAGAGAGTCATAGATAGTAAGGGTGGACAGAGAGTGCTAGAGTGAGACTGGGCAGAGAAAGAAAAAAAGGTTGTCTAGAGAGAGGGAGGCAGAGGGAGAAAGAGTGAGAACACAAAAGAGGGTGGACAGAGAGCAAGAGAGCGGGTGGAAAAAGACAGAGGGTGGTCAGATAAGGGGAAGGAAGTGAGAGAGGAAAGAAAGAGCCTGCCGCAGTTGAGCTGCACAGTAATATTAATGGGACACTATCGATTAACATGCTTTTTTCAATTCAGATAGGAATAGTTTGGAAAGTGATGCTAAGTACTGGTGTATACATTTGAATGCTTATCTCTTTGTTTACTGTTATCTAATTCCTTTCACACTTCAGTGTCACCAAAACTGATGCTGAGTGAACCATGAGGGGAGGGGGATTTCCTCACACTACATCTGTTTACCCTGTGCAAAAGAAAGCTCTCAGAGAGCGGTCTGCAGAGAGCAGAGGAAATGTATCTTATGTGCAACATAAACATTTGTAATAGTATGTGAAACCTGACACCAGAAGCATTTCATATAACTCTGCTTCAATATTTCACTGTTCTTAGCATGTTAGACTGAAGAGATTTACACCTTTGCAGCTAAAATCTACACACAATCAATTACAGCTTTTGCCTCTGATATTTAACATTAAAAGTAGGGAAATGTTTACACAGCTACTTAGACATTATTTGTACATTGTCATTTTAGAACACTTAGTTTGATAGTGTTCCTTTAAATGTACATTATACAAATTATCCCACATAGGTATATCATCTCTAAATTTAACTCTGAAAATGATAAACTCTGCTTTTATAATGTGCTCCCATCAACAATGCTAATTTACACCTTTGCAGCTAAAATCTACACACAATCAATTACAGCTTTTGCCTCTGATATTTAACATTAAAAGTAGGGAAATGTTTACACAGCTACTTAGACATTATTTGTACATTGTCATTTTAGAACACTTAGTTTGATAGTGTTCCTTTAAATGTACATTATACAAATTATCCCACATAGGTATATCATCTCTAAATTTAACTCTGAAAATGATAAACTCTGCTTTTATAATGTGCTCCCATCAACAATGCTAATAGACAAGCAAAGCCTGCATCCCCACACTGTTTGTATTCAGCATGCGGTCTGCACACAGGAGGTTCAGACTGAGGATCATACTGCTGGGCAGCATTTCAGGTCTTTACTGTGAGAAGCCTGACATTACACAAAACAGACACTACCTTACTGTTTCTATATGCACAGTTTATTTGCAATCAAGTATTCTAGCTGTTGTGCATAGCTGGAGCGGGGCAGGGCTGGAGTATCATTATTACCTGTCCCGGCAGTGCTGTCTTCCTTTCCGTTGATGATGGCTGTTATCTTATTCTTTAGGTTTTTTTGTTTTTTTTTTAACTCTCTTATATTCTTTTTTTTTACCCCCATTATCTTAGTTTGGCTCATTGTACACTGTTGATTCCCAGCACGAGCCACAATCATTGGCATAAATGAATAATACATTTCTTCACAGGGGTCCAGTTAGTCCATCATGTAGACCTAAGGTAGTTCAGTAGGAAACTTCCAATAGGACACTGCCAAGAAATGTAATTGTTGAATTTATGACAAAGCATTTTATTAGTCTAGTCATGAAGGTCAGCACGGTGGCGTAGTGGTTAGCGCTCACGCCTTGCAGCGTTGGGTCCCTGGTTTGAATCCCAGCCAGGTCAACATCTGAAAGGAGTTTGTATGTTCTCCCTGTGTCTGTGTGGGTTTCCTCTGGACACTCTGGTTTCCTCCCACATCCCAAAAACATACAGATAAGTTAACTGACTTCCCCCTAAATTGGCCTTAGACTATGATATATATGTTACGGGCAGAACCCAAAGTGTGGCCACTTCACGTTCTGGCCAGCCACTTCGGTTTCTGGCCGGCCAATGTGCGAAGTGGCCGCAGCGCAGCGGCCAATGTTAGAAATGTAATGATTACACTAAGCTCAATGTATTTTACGGCCGTCTCGCTGCAGCCAAATGTATTACAACTTGGTTAATTTAATTAAATATAGCCGGCGGCAATGTAATAGATGAAGCCGCCGGCTTTCGCACTGCCTCCTCCTCCCCTCCCCGATCCCCCCGCCTCTCTCCTCTCCCTGCCTCCTATACAATACGGAGCAGCCGGGGACATGCGTGTCCCCGAGAGTCATTCGTCGCAGCAGGGGAAGCAGAGCGGGTAGGCTGCAGACATTGCTTCTGCCAGCACCCGCTCTGCAGGAACAAATGGCAGGATTCCCTGCCACGACGAACGACTCTCGGGGACATGCATGTCCCCGGCTGCTCCGTATTGTATAGGAGGCAGGGAGAGGAGAGAGGCGGGGGGGAGGAGGAGAGGAGGCAGTGTGAAAGCCGGCGGCTTCATCTATTACATTGCCGCCGGCTATATTTAATTAAATTAACCAAGTTGTAATACATTTGGCCACTTCGCACATTGGCCGGCCAGAACCCGAAGTGGCTGGCCAGAACGCTAAGTGGCCACACTTCGAGTTCTGGCCGTAACATATACACTACACGAGACATACATAGACATATGACTATGGTGGGGACTAGATTGAGAGCCCCTCTGAGGGACAGTTAGTGACAAGACAATATACTCTGTACAGCGTTATGTAATATGTTGGCGCTATATAAATACTTAAAAAGAGTACTTAAAAAAATTAAGGTGCCTTCCATATTGCACCACAAGTCTCCCCGGGATCTACCATCACGTGTATTTGTTTTGACTTCATCTCTTTTTGCAGAATTCCCCCAGAGTTATGGACCTTGTGAGCTGGTATCTCTCAGAAGGCAGAGCCCCCATTCTTTTTTTCTATGAGTTTTGACCAGATCCAGTTTTGACATACTGCCTATGCAAACATACAGGCTCATGTACTGTACTGTCTAAAGTGGCAATCCTGGCCTTCACATAAATGTGCAGGGGAGCTGCCATTTGGCTAGTGCAATAGCTAGTGATGCATAGGGAAACAAGAACTAAAAAAAAATGTAGCAGCGCTTCTCTTGCAGACCCCTTAAATAGGGGAAGGGCAGGCGTTAAGGGATGTGACCAAATCAAATACAAAAATATGTTAAATCTTGGCACTTTGAAAGTGGAGGGTATTCACCTAAAATACTGCAGTGTTTTTGCATTAGGTCAGTTCACCAGTGACAAGGTCCCTATCTTATCCCATATCAGTCAGTACACAAACAGATATACTATGCATTTAAAATTCCAAACGTAGAAAAAGAGGGGCACCTATGTGATATCACAAACCCCAAAAAAGTAAGGAGTGCTCAAAACTTCTGCACTTAAAGGGAAGGTCCAAGCAAAAAAAAAAATGAGTTTCACTTACCTGGGGCTTCTACCAGCCCCATGTAGCCATCCTGTGCCCTCATAGTCACTCACTGCTGCTCCAGTCCCCCGCTGGCAGCTTTCTGACCTCGGAGGTCAGGGCCGCATTGCGTACATTTTTACGCATTCCCGCTAGTGCAGGAACATTAACATATACATTTTTACGCGTTAGTGGTGCAACGCATACATTTTTGTTCCTGCACTAGCTGGAATGCGTAAAAATGTATGCAATGCGGCCCTGACCTCCGAGGTCAGAAAGCTGCCAGCGGAGGACTGGAGCAGCAGTGAGTGACTACGAGGGCACAGGATGGCTACATGGGGCTGGTAGAAGCCCCAGGTAAGTGAAACTCATTTTTTTTTTTTGCTTGGACCTTCCCTTTAAGTACCCTTTGGGCAGAAAGAATCAAGTGTAAAATGTGGCTCTTAAGTATAATATACTGTAGCACTTTATTTCATCTTTTAAAATCAGTATAAAGGACCATTAGGGCTGCTGTATAGCAACAGCCCTGCTATTGCAGGCAGAAAAAGCAGCCTTTCATCAGGCTAAGAAGTCTTGATGCTTAGCCTGATGAAAGGCTGCTTTTTTATTTGCCTGAAACAACAGGCCTGTCGCTGTACAGCAGCCCTAATGGTCCTTTATACTGATTTAAAGGATGAAATAAAGATCTACAGTATATTTTACTTAAAAGCTTGATACATCATTTTTAAAGAAAGGTGTCAACCCACATTTTGCACTAACGATCCAATTTCTAGCGAAAAATCATTTGATTGATCAGATAATTGTGAAATCGTCCATTAGACCATCAACGAATCAATCTGTGCTTCCTATCTATCACAATCAACAAGAAAATTATTTTTTTTTTCAACAAAAATCCAATTGGATGACTGTTGTTATAATCATTTGTAATCGATTGCGCCCATCAATGAAGATTATTTACAACTAATTTAATCAGAATTTCTAATAGCTCAAAGGATTTTTCGCTAGAACTTCAACCTTAATACACACATGTATCAACCAACCATTCAGGGAGCATCAAATTCTTACACTTACACCATTTAAAATAATTGGCTGTAGTGCCATGGGAACAGGAAAGATACTGCTTGAAGCCAGGCCAATGGCTTTAGTGCTACGTTTGTGCCCATTTGTGCTGCAAAATTAAGATTTATGCTGCCTTCATTTTGAAGATAATAGCACTTATTATTTCCAAACCATACCATCACCCAGCCCCCGTACAACAACCTACAGACATGATACCAGTATAGGTGGGTAGTGCTGTGCATGTGCTCATTTGTGCTGCAAAAATCATCTTTCTATCTTTTATAGTTTTTGAGATATTTACACATTTATGAAGGTCAAAAGTTCACTCAGGCTCACTCAGCCTTTGCGATATTGTAGGAGGGCTGAGTGAACTTTTGACCTTTATAAGTGCTACTATCTTCAAAATGAAAGCAGCACAAACCTTAATTTTTTCAGCGCAAACGGGCACAAATGTAGCACTAACCAAGCATGATGGAATTTTTATTTGTGCTGATTGTAGGGGGGCCAGCTTCAGAGTTGCCCCGAAAGGTTCAACCGCAAACTTATTCGCGTGAACATCGGTGGTTCGCGTTCGCGTCGAAACGTGAACTTTATGGCAAGTTCGACCCGCCCCTATACTACATCATTGAGCTAAACTTTGACCCTCTACATCACAGTCAGCAGACACATGGCAGCCAATCAGGCTGCAATCCCACCTGGAATCCCCCCTCTTATATTAGGCAGCAGCGTCAGCCATGATTTCACTCGGTGTTGCTGCAGTAGAGAGAGAAGTGAGAGGGACCTGCTGCAGAGATAGGGAAAGCTTAGTTAGGCTCTTGTAGCTTGCTCCTAGCTGATATTTGTTGTTGAAAAGCACCACAAAAAGAGCTCTTTTCAGAACTAATGTTCTTGTGAAGTGTTTTGGGTTTTTTTGTGTGCCACTGACACTGCATTATACAGCCCCGTGTGTCACAGCTGGCCCTTGCTAATTGCTATACTGTGCCAGGCCTAGCACATTCAGTGCCTACCTTTTCACTGCACCTGTGTGTGTGACTGCACATAATATACAAGCAGTCAGTACCTTTCACTGCATCTGTGAGTGACAGCTGCACATTTGTAATACCACTCCGTGCATACCTTTCACTGCACCTGTGTAACAGCACGCAGTTTTATATACCAGTCACTGCATACCTGTTCACTTTACCTGTGTGTGTGACAGCTGCACATTTGTAATACCAATTCATGCGTACCTTTCACTGCACCTGTGTAACAGCATGCAGTTTTATATATCAGTCACTGCATACCTGTTCACTGCACCTGTGTAACCGCACATTGTTGTACCAGCAGTCACTGCAACCTTTTCAGGGCACCTGTGTAACCGCACATTGTTGTACCAGCAGTCACCTTTTCGCTGTACCTGTTTAACCGCACATTGTTGTACCAGCAGTCTCTTTTCACTGCACCTTTGTGACTGCACATTGTTGTACCAGCAGTCACTGCAACCTTTTCACTGCACCTGTGTAACCGCACATTGATGTACCAGCAGTCACCTTTTCACTGCACCTGTGTAACCACACTTTGTTGTACCAGCAGTCACCTTTTCACTGCACCTGTGTGACCGCACATTGTTGTACCAGCAGTCACTGCAACCTTTTCACTGCACCTGTGTAACCACACTTTGTTGTAACAGCAGTCACCTTTTCACTGCACCTGTGTGACCGCACATTGTTGTACCAGCAGTCACTGCAACCTTTTCACTGCACCTGTGTAACCACACATCATTATGGTCAAGTCAGTGCATACCTTTCACTTCATCCCCCCAATATGGACAAAACAACAGGCAGAGCCAGAGGCAGGCCACCCGGAAGGTCTGTTCGAGGTCATGCTGTCATGATTTCATGCGGCCCTCGACCAAAGTACAGTGTTCAGAAGAAGGCACGTGCCATCAACCTCCAATATTGTCAGGACATAGTTGACTATTTAACACAGAAAACCTCATCTTCCTCAGCTCCCGCACTGAAGCGTGACATATCTTCCTCCTCCTGCTCTGATTCTAGCACACCACTTAACACTCCGTCGGCAGCCATCACCAAAGGTGCCATCATCCCAGGGCTCAGCGGTGTAGACATTTTTGTGTGTGTCTGCATCAGATGAGAGCAATGCCATCCGTACTCTCTGCCACCGAAAATTGAGCTGTGGAAAGACCAAGACCCGCGTAGGGACAATTACCTTACGAAGGCACATGATTACAAAGCACAAACTGCAATGGGATGACCACCTGAGGAAAAGCAGCACATAAAAGCAAAGCCACACACTGCAGTGTAAGATACCATCATGCAATATGTCTCAAAAAAGTCGATACCCAAACTGTACCGTGATGTTTAAAGGCAAGTGGTGTCATCTCTGGCACACAGCGTTGGGTCAAGGGTCCATCTGACCACGGATGCCTGGGCTGCAAAGCACGGTTAGGCCTGCCCGAAGACAGTCCCCATACACAACATCTCTGCCTGCATGCCGTGAGACTGCCTGCCCCAAGACTAAGTCGCTCCCCACACAGCATCTCTGCCTGCAGGCCGCTTGAATTCCTTCTCCGCCACCACCAACAGGGTCCAGGACTCCAGGTGGATTCCTGAATTTTTAAGGCCGCTGCTAGCAGCGGCCGCTATAACAATTTTTCTGGTGCGTGTACATGCCTGCTTAATTTTTCTGGCTGCACTGCGGCTGCAACAACAAAACAAAAGGCATGTACATATGTCAATTCCCCTTTGTGATCTTTACCTTGCCGCGGTGAAGGGGCTTGCGTATCACAATGAAGCAAAGACTGGCTAAATGAGTGTTTTGGGGTTGGGGGGCACACCTGACCCAAGAAGATAATAAGGTCATTGCTTCATTGTGGACAGACCAAATTCGATCAGCTGGACACTCAGTCACTGTTGTTCTGTCATTGAGCTACCTCAGCCCGACCATATGGGCTTGAAAACCACCATGGCCTGCACTCTCGCCATGGTGCGCACCAGTCCAGCACGACCGTCACTACACAAACAGCTATTTGCGGTGCGTTACACAGTGAGTTTAGTCTGTTATTGTGAAGCAGTACTCTAATTACACTACCTGATTGATGTAGACACATGCAAGATGTTTTAAAAGCACGTTAGGTCTCCAATTCAGCAATACAATGTGATTTCTGCCCTTAAACCCTGCTGTGCATAAAATCCATATTTTTCCCCGGGATTTTTGGCGTGTATCTCACTCCGTCATGCCCCCCTACAGGTGTTAGACCCCTTGAAACATCTTTTCCATCACTTTTGTGGCCACAATTAGTGTTTGTAGTTTTGAATGTTTGCCGGCCCATTGAAGTCAATGGCGGTCGAAAAGTTTGCAGGTTCGCAAACTTTTTTGTATGTTCACGTTCGAGGTTCGCGAACCTAGAATTGGAGGTTTGAGAAATTCTAGCCAGCTTTACGGAGCTCATACCTTACCAAAAAAGAGTAGAGGTGCTTCTCCTGCAGGTACTTTAAATAGGAGGAGTGCAAGTGCAAAACTGCATTTGATGGGGCTACATCAATTAGCATATTTGGAGACTAATATACTCAAATGTTTTCACTTGTAGTAGGTTGTTATCCTTGTCTGTGTTACCGGTTGATGCATGTACAATTTTGAGTGCAATGGGTTAGTAGTGATTTCTATAGAGAGTGTACATTTGTGTTTTTTCTATGTTTTGGTATGGCTCCAAAAGTTAGGCAAACATGACATCTTTATGGTGATGGACCACAATATGCAGTCCAGAGTCTCAGTAAATTTGGGTCCATATGCTGCATTTACATAAAGTCTTTAACCCATTAGCAGCTTCAATAGAGTTAACTCATTTGAGATAAGTGCACTGCTTTCTACTTCAAACAGCAGAACTCATTGGTATGTGTTTATCTTTGAATGCTTTGATCCTTTCCGTCTAACATAAAATACAGAAACTGAAAGCAGAAGTTCTCTATTATTGTCTCACACTGCCCCCTAGTGACAAGTACCCATTAGTGATGCTCATCTGAGCTAGGATATCCGAGTTACTCGGATATCCTAGCTCTTTTTTCACTATTCGAGCTCGAATACCGAGCTCGAATAGTATTAGCTATCTGGGCTGTGCTATTCAAATGCACCCGGATAGCAATCAGATATCCGGAGATATCCTAGCTATCCGAGCTTGGATAGCGTCACGAGCTCGGATAGCGTCACACCAGACGTCACCTCGAGTCTTCACAAGCGAATCAGAGGGCTCCCAGCCCTCTGACAGCCCTCTGACTGCAGCCAATCACAGAGGGGGAGCCTGGCCAAGCCCCCCTCTATAAATAGCGGACGCCATCTTGCCTCACTCGTCCTGCTTGCGACTTACTGACTGATTGTACTGAGAGAACTGCTCCAGTGCTTTTTGTCTGTGTGCAAGTGCATTGCTATTGTTCTAAACCTAGCGTTTTTACACTCCAACACTTGATCTTCAACTGTATTGCTTTGTATTGTAGATAGATTGTATTTTAGGCAGTTTAGTTTGTGTGATTAGGGACTAGGGAGGGAGACTGTCACTGGTGCTGCTGCAGGCCTGCAGCCAGCAGCTAGGCCCTGTGCCTAGGCAAGGCAGCCTGCCCTGCTTTGTGGTCTAGTCTCTACCTTACCTGTGCTCTCAATTGTCCTACTCTACTGTACTACTACTTCTGTGTTAGATAGATTATTGTACTATTTTGTAGTTAGCAAGGTCCAGCTTTACTGCTATACCTGTCCTGCTGTATCTGCTCTCAGTAATCTAGTCACACCTGTTCTACTATTTAGCTCGATTCTTCTATTGTTTAGTTAGTACACTACTCACTGTACTCTAGTCTGTGTTTAGGGACCATCAGTCAGCGTCAGCTAGGGTCTTAGTGTGCGTGCGCAGTGCACATCTGCGCTGTCCGCACCCTCCAGTTAGTGCTACACCCGTCCTCCTATTGTTTATATATATCACTACTTCTATTGTGTATTTGCTAAATTGTACTGTAGTCTGACACTGTCAGTCAGCGTCAGCTAGGGGCTTAGTGTGTGCAGTGCGCACTCTCTTGTTAGCGCTACACCGATCTCTGCTGTAGAGTACAGTACACCTGTCCGTCACCTCACACACCCACCACCACCAGTCCCACCCCATTAAAGTACCCCACTTGTCCCACCCGCCTTTACATACATAAGTTTTTTTTTCATTTGTATAATATTAAAAATATACAATGTCTGGAACTGGCAGCCGCGGTTTGGGCAGGGGCAGCAAGGGCAGCAAGGGCATCGCCAAGAGAGGAGGTCGTGGGCGTGGCAGCCGCTCCACCACCATGCGCAGTTCTGTGTCTGCACCAGTGGCTATTCCGCCATTAGCCACTGGCCGTGGACACCTTGGCCGCCCAACAGCTGGGAGTCACGCTGCAGAGATGCAGCAGCAGCAGCGTGTGGCCCAGATGTTCCTCCCACCGCCAGGTCGTAGCCGTCCTATTGAGGAGAAGGACGTAGACGCTGTGGTGAAACTGATGGTGGATGAGCAGGCCACCATTAGCTCTAGAACCGAGTCTTCCACTCCCGCCACCACTCCTGTTCGCAAGAGCAGCAGCAGCCGCCCAGCACTGCCTGGGGGAGAGGAGGAGGAGTGCAGTTCTCCAACCCCAGCGGGCGACACCAGCACCCTGTCACTCAGCACCTTCTTATGGACCCCAAGCACAGAGAAGGTATGGAGTGCTGTTGCGGAAGAATTGGCAGAGGAAGGAATGCTCATGGGCACTTTGGGGATGATGCTTTGGACAGTCAGACAGTGGTGACTGTCCATCCGCCCATGCATGCAGAAGGAGAGTTTGGGGGATCCCAGCAGGACATGTTTGCAGAGGGGGAGGATGATGATCACAGGGAGCAGGACAAAGACTGGTTGCCAGGTCCTGGGAGTGGGGATGTCATCAGCTCTGAGGAGGAGGAGGAGGAGGATGCGTCTGCGGGCCTTGCTAGAAGGATCAGCATCGCAGGCATGGGCAGGATCACAAGTGGGCGTGGTATGCAGGCCACACAGCATGCTGATCAGGAGACGAGTTCTGCCAGTGCCACCACCAGCCGCACCAAGAACCCCCCCCAACCACCACAGGGAGACCAGCGGCAGCAGCACCTTCCAGCCGAAGGGGTAACTTCACCTCCCCAATATGGAATTTTTTCACCCTTCCATATTTGGAGTGCAAGTATGCCACCTGCAACCAGTGCCGCAAGCAGCTCAGCAGAGGGAAGGAGCCCTCTGCGTTTGGCACCACCTCTCTGGTCAACCACCTTGCAGGGAAACACTTTCACGAGCATGAGGAGTTTGTGAAGTTGAAGGAAGCTGGCAGTGGCAGACCCGCCACCACTGCGAAGCCGTCGGCAGCAGGAGTGCGTCAGCAATGCACTGCTCCTCCTCCCTCTGCAACTCCTGCCGCCGACACTGAGGCCTGTTCTGGCAGCCAGTCCTCAGTGGCCTCCTCTGCTCCCTCCACTGCTTCCCGTGCCAGCAAAAGGCCTCGCCAGACCCTGCTCAGCGACACCTTCCAGGGAGTGGTCAGGGTTCTGCCTCCCAGCAGCCGTCACGTGCGGCAGCTGAATGGCTTGCTGGCACGGGCCATGTGCTCCCAACTCCTGCCATATTGCCTTGTGCAGGAGGGGAGCGACATGTGTGCGCTCCTGATGTGTGCAGACGCCGATTGGCCAATCCCCAGCCGACATTATTTTGCACGCACGGCCATCCCTGCACTTCACCGCTCTGTGATGGCCAATGTCGGGAGAGGGCTGGAGCACACGGTGGGTCAACGGGTCCACGTCACCATGGACTCGTGGAGCAGCCGGTTTGGGACAGGCCGCTATCTGTCATTCACCGCACATTGGGTCAGCTTGGTGGAAGGGGGTGAGGGGAGGGAGCAGCATCGGCCGGCACTGTCAGAGCAGCACCAACAACGCAGTGGGTGGTGCCACCATGCAGGGTCAGCGGAACAGCAGCAGGTTCCTCTGATCCGCTTCTATCCTCCGCCACACCAGCCCAAACCCCCCGCCTCAGCAGCAGCGTGAAGCCCCGCCACTGCCAAGTGCTGCTGGAATTGGTCAGCCTGGGGAAGACCAAACTGACGGCGAACCACGTCCTGGCCAAACTCCGAGAGCAGGAGAGGAATTGGCTGACCCCCAGAGGCCTCAGAGCCGGAGAGGTGGTGGCCGACTATGGGGCAAATCTGGTTGCTGCAATCAGCAGGGGAGACCTGACCCACATCCTCTGCCTGGTGCACGTCCTAAACCTGGTCGTCCAAAAGTTCCTGCGGACCTACCAGGGGATGGACCGACTCCTTGAGGCGGCAAGGAAGGTTGTGCGTCACTTCCGGCACTCGCCTGCAGCCGTGGCGAGCCTGGAAGAGGTGCAGAAGGAGCTGCACCTGCCACAGCACCGGCTCATGCTCGATGTTCCAACTCGCTGGAACTCCACCCTGGCGATGTTGGAGCATCTGGTTGAACAGAGGCAGGCTGTCAGCCAGTACGTTGCACGAGCAACAGTTGCCTCCCTCACTGCAACTGGGCGTGCCGCCACCAACCTCCTGTCCATCATCTCCATGGAGGACTAGGGGCACATGCAGCAGGTGTGCTCAGTCCTGGCACCCTTCCTGCAGGCCACCAACATGGTGAGCAGGGATCATGCAATGGTGTGCGAGTGGGTGCCCATGGTGTGTGTGCTGGACAGGGCCCTGTATGCACTGCTGGAAGAGGGAGCGGCAGCCTTGGACCAGCAGGAGCTGCAGGCAGCTTCACAGGCCACCTCTGAGAAGGAGGGCTCAGAGTTGGTGGAGGTCCCTGACCTTGCTGCTGATGAGGGGGAGCAGCAGAGCGCAGCTGGACTGGTGCGGGGGGTGGAGAGAGGCTGAGGTGGAGGGGGCAGAGGAAGAGGAGGACAGCACTCTCGGCTCTGGGGATGCCGATGATGTGCCAACAGACGTGGCCAGACTCTTCCCAATGGCAGCGCACATGCTGAGGTGCCTGCGCAAGGACCCAAGGGTGATCCAGATGAAGCAGAGGGAGGACATCTGGATCTGCATGATGCTGGGCCCACGTCTGAAGGGAAAGCTCAGCCAGTTCCTGCCTGCAGGAGGAGACCGTTCGCACCAAATTAGGGATTTGCAGCTGTCCCTTGTTGAGCGCTTGCAGGAAGCCTTCCCTGAGCCATCCATCCCCACTGTCCAGCCAGCACAGAGGCAGCAGCAGGTGCCTGCATCCACCAGCAGCAAGCGCACACGCACCACAGACCTGCTGTCTCTGACCCAAGAGCTCTACATGAGTGTAGAGCTGCCAAGGACTAGAGAGGAGGTGCCTGCAGCAGCATCCTTCTCCAGTCACAGGCAGTGCTTGACCCGCATGGTGGCTGACTACATGGGGTCCTTCAGTGGGCTTGACAGTGTGGCCCCTGTTGATCCCATGGAGTATTGGGTCAAGCACCTGACGATCTGGAGCGAGCTTGCGCAGTACGCCCTGGAAGTGCTCTCCTGCCCCCTTCCAGCGTACTGTCAGAGCGTTGCTTCAGTGCAGCCGGTGGACTCGTCACTGAGAAGCGATCTCATCTGTCTCACAAGTCTGTGGACAGACTGACGTTTTTTTAAAATGAACCAGGCTTGGGTGGAAGGCGAATTCATGGCCCCTGTTGTCGGCGAGAGGGGGACATGAAGTGACGACTGGCACACACACATACACCTGCTGCTGCTACTGCTGTTGTATTTCATCCTGCTGTCTGTGTGTTTCCACTGCCAGGGAACACATTACAAGGTGCTGCTGCCCATGCACCACCAGCTATTACACTCAAAAATAGCTGCATACAATTTGAAAAAAAAAAATGTAGTTATTTTAGAGGTGTCCGGGTTGAAAACTGTGCTGTCCCAATTGTGTATTGGACACAATGTGGGCTTCACGACCACTGTCTGGAACCTCATGATGTTCATTTACGGCCCTGGAACCACCGCTAGGACCCAGGGCCTACTATGTCTCGCTGCCTGCCCTCCTGCCTGCTGCCAAATGCCAGTCTGCCACACACTTATCCTCCTCACGCTGCCTGCTGTTATATTTTCTCCTGCTGTCTGTGTCTCCTCTCCACTGCCAGGGAACACATTACAAGGTGCTGCTGCCCATGCACCACCAGCTATTACACTCAAAAATAGCTGCATACAATTTGAAAAAAAAAAAAATTGTAATTAATTTAGAGGTGACCTGGTTGAAAACTGTGCTGTCCCAATTGTGTATTGGACACAATGTGGGCTTCACAACCGCTGTCTGGAACCTCATGCTGTGTATTTACGGCCCTGGAACCACCGCTAGGACCCAGGGCCTACTATGTCTCGCTGCCTGTCCTCCTGCCTGCTGCCAAATGCCAGTCTGCCACACACTTATCCTCCTCACGCTGCCTGCTGTTATATTTCCTCCTGCTGTCTGTGTCTCCACTGCCAGGGAACACATTACAAGGTGCTGCTGCCCATGCGCCACCAGCTATTACGCTCAAAAATAGCTGCCTCACTGCTTGCATTATTTTGAAAAAAAAATGTAATTATTTTAGAGGTGTCCGGGTTGAAAACTGTGCTGTCCCAATTGTGTATTGGACACAATGTGGGCTTCACGACCACTGTCTGGAACCTCATGATGTTCATTTACGGCCCTGGAACCACCGCTAGGACCCAGGGCCTACTATGTCTCGCTGCCTGCCCTCCTGCCTGCTGCCAAATGCCAGTCTGCCACACACTTATCCTCCTCACGCTGCCTGCTGTTATATTTCCTCCTGCTTTCTGTGTCTCCACTGCCAGGGAACACATTACAAGGTGCTGCTGCCCATGCGCCACCAGCTATTACGCTCAAAAATAGCTGCCTCACTGCCTGCATTATTTTGAAAAAAAAATGTAATTATTTTAGAGGTGTCCGGGTTGAAAACTGTGCTGTCCCAATTGTGTATTGGACACAATGTGGGCTTCACGACCGCTGTCTGGAACCTCATGATGTTCATTTACGGCCCTGGAACCACTGCTAGGAACCAGGGCCTATTATGTCAGTCACATCACACTGCCTGACACACATTACTCCTCCTCCTGTAGCTGCATTGAGCTTCTGCTGTCTGTGTGCTGCTACCACTGCCAGGGAGAACAGAAGAAGAACTATTTTCTGCTGCCACCTGCCCACCCACTCTCCTACCGAGTAACGATCGACTATTACCACACACCACACTACAAATAGCTGCAAGCCTGCAACTACTTCCTCCTCCTGCTCATGTCTGTGTTTTACCACCGCCAGGGTACACAGAAAAAGGCGCTGTGGCTTGCAATGTGCCACTACCTACCTATTATGCCATCAACACAAATATAACTATGGTGTTATTAACATAAAATATTTCCACAAATGAAGTAAAAAAATATTACAAAAGAAAGGAAAACAAAGACACATAATATAATGATAGAGAAGAAGAGGAAGTAGAAGAAGAAGAAGAAGAAGAAGAAGAAGAAGAAGAAGATGAAGAAGAAGAAGATATAGAAGAAGAAGATGAAGAAGATATAGAAGAAGAAGATATAGAAGAAGATGAAGAAGATGAAGAAGATGAAGAAGAAGAAGATATAGAAGAAGATATAGAAGAAGATGAAGAAGATATAGAAGAAGAAGATATAGAAGAAGAAGATATAGAAGAAGAAGATATAAAAGAAGAAGATATAGAAGAAGAAGATATAAAAGAAGAAGAAGAAGAAGAAGAAGAAGAAGAAGAAGAAGAAGAAGAAGAAGAAGAAGAAGAAGAAGAAGAAGAAGAAGAAGAAGAAGAAGAAGAAGAAGAAGAAGAAGAAGAAGAAGAAGAAGAAGAAGAAGAAGAAGAAGAAGAAGAAGAAGATATAGAGGAAGAAGAAGAAGAAGAAGAAGAAGATATAGAAGAAGAAGAAGATATAGAAGAAGAAGATATAGACGATGAAGAAGATGAAGAAGATATAGAAAAAGAAGATATAGAAGAAGAAGATGAAGAATAAGAAGATGAAGAAGAAGAAGATATAGAAGAAGAAGATATAGAAGAAGATGAAGAAGATATAGAAGAAGAAGATATAGAAGAAGAAGATATAGAAGAAGATGAAGAAGAAGATATAGAAGAAGAAGATATAGAAGAAGAAGATATAGAAGAAGAAGAAGAAGAAGAAGAAGAAGAAGAAGAAGAAGAAGAAGAAGAAGAAGAAGAAGAAGAAGAAGAAGAAGAAGAAGAAGATATAGAAGAAGAAGAGGAAGAAGAAGATATAGAAGAAGAA